>NC_137471.1:73962326-74149505 GCF_964235325.1 Thermobia domestica | reverse complement strand
GTTTAACTTGCTGTCAAAGCTATCATCAAGCATTAATTTCCTAATTTGGGGACCAATAAACACTCCCGCTGAAATCTTAGCATCACTCAGGTTAGGGAACTTATGTCGCAAATACTTGAAACCTTCACCAGATGTGTCCATGGCTTTGACAAAGTTTTTCATAAGTCCTAACTTGATATGAAGTGGCGGTAGTAATATCTTATTAGGATCTACCAAAGGAGCGTATTTGACGTTGCATTCTCCAGGTACGTAATTCACTCTAGGTTCCCATTCCTTCACTTCATAATGTTTGTCATCAGCTCGGCTATCCCATAAACATAAAAAACATTGGTACTTCGTGTAACCGCACTGCAGTCCTAATAAAATACCAACTACCTTGAGATCACAACATATTTGCCAACAATGGTCCTTGTAATTTATAAGATTTAGCAAAGTTGACATGGTGTCATAGGATTCCTTAATCTTCACTGAGTGCGCAAGTCGTATAGAAGGTTTTTTATTTCCATTATGTAAAAGAACAGCTTTAAGGCTGACCTTTGACGCGTCGATAAATAACCTCCATTCTTGTGGAACGTAAGGAATTCCTAGCTCCGCCATCAACCCATTTATATCCGTACATACGCACACATTATCTTGCATTGAGAAATAGCTTGAAAATTGAACATGCCTTTTCCTGTACACTGATATGTTCGTTTCTGCATCCAATAAGTTCCACTGCTGGAGCCTTGATCCCAGAAGTTCCGCCTCTTGTTTTGTCAGGTGCAAATGCCGGATGAAATGTGGCTCGCGAACACAGTCAGGGATGAACGTTGGATCCTTGGATGTACATGTTGATGTCGATGGTTCATCAAGGTCATGATCATCATCAGAGTCTTTTGGCCATATCTCTTCCCAGTTGGTAGGGGGCTCGGGAAGTGGAAGTTCATCCCCGTGCGGAATAGGTCTAATTGCGGATTTAACGTTGGGATAACTTATTGTGTATTTTCTTTTTTTTAGAATGTCCCTTAACTACTGTGAGACAAAAATAACAATCATCCAGATGGTTGGTGGGTTCTCTCCACACCATTGGTACAGCAAATTTCATGAACCTCCGTTTCCCTTTGGCCCATGCAAGTAAAGTGACGTAGCACGACGCAAAATTATGTTGGGTGCCCAAGTTTTGTCCTGATCTCCCACACGACATCCGAAATATATATATATAATATGCTAGTTTCACCGATGGCGTAATGGATCTACACTGTCCTTTAACTACAAACTGGCCACACACATAACAAAAACTATTTGGTGAGTTAACACACGAACGCCGTCCTCTTGACGCCATTGTACTGATCACAAACTAAACTTCTGGTCTTAGTTGGGTATAATGCCGTTAAGATCAAACATGAAAGCACTCTTAGCAGCAAAGACAACTTTGAAAGTGAAGTAGTGTTAAACCACACGTCAATATAAAAATGTACAAAACTCCCTCACCAGGTGTCAAGAACACAAGAAAGAAAGAAATGCGCGGGGTGAGGGGGGAAACGATACCGTAGTGGAAAATTCAGACTGCATTAGTTCATTGTTGTCAACAATGAGTCTGTATTCCATTCTCTTTTGCATTCTGTTACATTTGATAACAAATATTGATAACCATTTCATGAACAAAACGAAAAAACTTGGAGAATTGTATATATATGTATTAAGATATACATATACTGTACGTTTAAAAAAAATATACGTTGGAAGTACATTCTATTTGATACACGTTTCTAATTTACAGAGAGCAATACAAGTGTGTTGTTGACTATTGTAAATATTCATTTTTATGTCTGTGTTTGTAGTAATAAAGCAAATCGTTTTTACCCCAACTCAGGAGATCTGAAAGCATTACTATCAGGTGCAATAAACAGTGCACACAGTATATATACAAATATATTTATTTCTCTAGAAAGAACAAAGCGATTTTTACGAAACTTTTAGGGTTTATTAAATATAAATCAAGGTATACTTAGGTATAATTTCTATGTTACTATATGTAAGGGGACAGGAGCTAGGGGAATAAAATATCTGAAAAAGGGAATTTTTTGAGGGAATTTCCCGAAAATCCCTCTGTTACGGGAAAACTGTACGTGATGGAGAGAAACCGAGTGCATATTCGAATTCAGCGCAAAAAGTTCCTCTAAGATCAGGTGATTTTTCTCATGTAACAAACAAAAAGTTTAAATTTGTTAACTAGTGTAATAGAATGAAAGAATAAGGAGTAGTCTGTTTGGCATAACCATATCTAAAATTCAACATCTTACAATAACTGTAAAATCTGTAGACTACATTAATCAAATGATAATTTATTACAGTTTGGTCTAAAACCACATACCACCTACTTCTAAATGCATAGCTCAAGTGAATAAAACTTCATAGACCCATATTTCATGCTTCGAGTCTGTTGTGCTGGGTGGAAACAATTCTAAGAAAGATTATAGTTTAAAAAATAAAAAAAAAGAGAGAGAGAAATATGACTATTCAAGTAAATAATGGTGATGACCAGAAATGTACTTTTTATAGGTAGCATTTCCGGACTCTATTCATCTGTGAAACATACAAAATGACGCAAACATCGAAGTTTTCGTTGTAAACATCTTCATCTCTCCTTATAAAAGAGAAAAGAGAATAGTGCTTATTAACAGCATTGTTTCCAATCCTTTTGCCCTTCTTCGCTATGCAGACGCTGTTCTTAAAGTTGGGTAACTAATCGGGTTTACCTCCTGCAGAGAACGAGAATCTCTGAAGGGTTTAAGTGGGATTTATTACTCTAGATTTCCGTGTTCCTTTGTCTGCAGGGGTCTGGAGTCTCACACTCATTTTTGTGTGTGGAGAAATGAGCTGTCGCGACCTGGAGGAAGTGCCCCGAGACTGTAGACTACAGACACACAACTCCCCCTTGGCTTTGCATTGCTTTCCTCCTAAAATACCAACACATACACAAAAGTTAACTCTACTTCGTTAAATCCGATTCTATCTAGAAGTTAAGACAGTGTTTAGCCTGAATAAAGAGTAGTCGAGTGGCTATTTGGAGACCATTTTATATCTGTATTGTTATCTGGCGAAAAAGAAATTTTATATATATACGGATAAAGCTTGTCTCTAAGTTTTGAGGATGAGAGGAGACCATAAAAATAAAATGGAATTTAAGACCAATTGTTTCGGTTGTTTATGAAATGTACGTTTCTCTATGTCTAGCAATTATGTTTTTATTCTTTTGTTTTCCTTCTAAGTGAGCTTAGATTGTTACTATTATTGCAACAGGTTCTATTGTTTATTTAGGCCACTATCGGCTGTATGTTAGGGTTGCCATGTTTTGGTAAATCTGTGGAGCAGTACTTATCGAACATGTACAGATCGCCGGTTCACCATTCTCAAATTTGTACACGATCAATTTATTGAGAATAATAGGAAGAAACTATTGGTTGATGACAATTTAAACTCAAAACAACAAACCAGAAACTCGCAACATCAGCTTTCAATAGTGGCTGGTTGAACAAAAGTTATGAAGCGTTGAATCGGTCAATATAACTGTGCTGCGAACATGACTTTTTTTTTTTTTTTAAGTGAAAGAACTTTATCGATTTCTCTATAGTCAAAGGTACAGATCGTGGGTCGAAATTTACAAATTATGTTCACGTATATATTTTGAACTTGTTTTGATTAATATAATGTATCCCTCATAACCAAAATTCGGGACGCTGAAAGTGATGAATTTAGGATGTCTCGCCTAGTTCAGGTCCCTTTCTAAGTGCATCACTGAGTCTGTTCTCCAAATTTAAAGATTCTTGTCCTAAGCATAACTATCTGACATTGAGTTATTTCATAGTTTAATTTCTCTTCTCAGCGTCCAAACTCCTTGTGCTTCCAACGTTGGAAAGCTTTCTGTGAGAAGCAGAGTGAAGCTGCGTGGATTTAGTTAGGTAGGTAAGTAAAGATAATGGTAGCACCCCCTTTTGAAACAGGTCTTTAAGGCCCAAGGGTTATGGATGGAGTTAGTATTGCCCATGGGATAAGACAAGATGAGAAATAAGGTCTACTTGTTTTAATAATATTGTTGAAATCTCATTTCAGTTCTGGGAGAATTCTTTTTCGTCTTTTCGCAATTCTCCAAAAACTTTTTTTTTTGTCTCGTCCCGATTCTCCAAAAACTTTTCTTGTCTCGTTCCGATTCTCCAAAAACTTTTCTTCTCTCGTCCCAGTTCTCCAAAAACTTTTCTTGTCTCGTTCCGATTCTCCAAAAAACTTTTCTTCTCTCGTCCCAGTTCTCCAAAAACTTTTCTTGTCTCGTTCCGATTCTCCAAAAACTTTTCTTCTCTCGTCCCAGTTCTCCAAAAACTTTTCTTCTCTCGTCCCAGTTCTCCAAAAACTTTTCTTGTCTCGTTCCGATTCTCCAAAAAACTTTTCTTCTCTCGTCCCAGTTCTCCAAAAACTTTTCTTGTCTCGTTGTGCAAATCTCTGTACAAAATTTATGCTCTGATTTTTTTAAACTTAATTTCACCTAGAAATTATTAAAATGCTTCCGCATCACGTGAAGTCAACGAAAGGTGTGATATAACAACATTTAAACCATATTGATTATATTGGGTTATATTGTGTAATGCTTGCATATCTTTAAACGTAGATAAATGCTCTTCAGTGTGTTTGTATAATTACTTTATCAATTTATAAATTTTATACTATGAATCATGTAACACTAAAAACAGTGTTTGAAACCTAAGAATTGGTCGAACTAGTGTTGTCTACGAGATTCGTGAAATTCTCATCTCGTCTTGTATCATATAGTCTCGAAAATGAAACAAACATTGTAATGTTTCTTGTTTCATCTTGAATTTAAAAATGAGGGAGTGAGCGCAACAGTAGTCTAACCCACATTTTTAGAAATGGAGAAAAATCAAGTTAAGCTTAAACACATGTCGTTTCTTGTACAATATATATATATATATATATATATATATATATATATATATATATATATATATATATATATATACAACGTATAACACATTCAACCACTTGTGGTTGCTTTTGGTATTTTGTACTAAAAGCACATATGTTTAACTTTAACTTGATTTTTCTCTATTTTTAAAAAATGTGGGTGGTAATGTACTATGTGTAGATAAAAACTTTTTATCTTATGAAGGTAATGAACTATGGGCAGATAAAAGCTTCTCATCTTATGAAGATAATGTACAATGTGTAGATAAAAGCTTTTCATCTCATGGAGGAAATGTACTATCTGCAGATAAAAGCTTCCCATCTTATGAAGGTAATGTACTATGTGTAGATAAAAGCTTTTCATGTTATAGAGGTAATGTACAGTGTGTAGATAAAAGCTTTTCATCTCATGGAGTAGCGTTGCCACGAGACGAGACTTCAGGCTGTCTCGTCTCGTCTCGTGCAAAGCATGTCTCGTCTCGAAAAAATGTGCTCGTCCCCTCTCGTGTCTCGTCTCGAGAGGTTCTGTCCCGTCTCGTCTCGTTTGTCTTGTCTTGTCTCGTAAAAATTATAGCAGCATACCATGGGAACGAAAGTAAAATGTAGCAGACTGCACCATGCTAATCAAGATACAACTAAGTTATTACCCAGAACACAGAAGACAAGAAATGTCACGGTAGCTACACCGTGAAGCATTCACCTCTGGTGTGTGTGGTAGTCGGTTCGAACTCGGTTAGTGCCATGTGAGCTTTGTGGTGGACAAATATCGAGCGTGTGTATTTTCTCGAAGTTGTCTTGTATCCTATCACTTTCTTCATTCCACTAAATTTCCCATCATCATCTATTCGGAGTGGGCCAAAGTTGCCTAAAGGTCTTAAAAATGAATTCGAATAAGCTCACAAGATAAGGACAAATAGTTTACAAAATAATATATCTCTGCTGTTAGTTGTCTGAGGAATCGCGACCCTGACTTTTTTTTTTTTTTTTTACATTCTGAAACATTGAAACATTTTTTTACATTGAAATTTGTTTCACCAGTTTCAATACACGAATATACAGTAAATGCTCGTAGCTACGTCGAAGACGAAGAGATTAATGTGAAATAATGTTTACACGACAAGCAGAGTTCGATGTAAAGGTGTCACCATCCCCGACACTACCGTATACTATCAACCTACTTGCCTTATAGTGTCAGTATATATATATATATATATATATATATATATATATATATATATATATATATATATATATATATATATATAGAGAGAGAGAGAGAGAGAGAGAGAGAGAGAGAGAGAGAGACAGACAGACAGACAGACAGACAGATAGATAGATAGATAGATAGATAGATAGATAGATAGATAGATAGATAGATAGATAGATAGATGTGTATGTATGTATGTATGTATGTATGTATGTATGTATGTATGTGTGTGTGTGTGTGTGTGTGTGTGTGTGTGTGTGTGTGTGTGTGTGTGTACACTTTGATTTCATATATATCCCAGCCTTTAGATTTCACAGTGTTAACCCATACCAATCCAAAAACTACTTTTCATTTTAGCATGTTTAGATTTTTTGCATTTTTTTTTTAAAAAAAGATCTTGAAACCAACTAATTTTATTGAGTAATGGAAAGTATTTGATTGAAATTTTATAGGTTACTGCACAGTAAGCTCTACTTAAAGTGCCATAGTAATGGGAGCTGAACGACACATCGGAGGAAAGAATGCTTGAGGCCAGTCTACACCTCCAGGGTACAAATCTGTTCCCATACCCGCGAGTTGTGTGCCCCTATATGGTGGTTGCCCCGTTTGTGTAACAAACTCATGACAGTACACCCAGATTAGCTAGTGGTCTAAAAAAATGATTTTGGGTGGCCATTTTGGATTAAAATTTCTCATATTGTCGTGATCTATTCGTAATCATACAACGTACACCTTCTTACCAAACCGAGCGGTCTGCGGCGATAGACCATCGGCTTGAAGGCCCTGGGTTGAGTCCCGGAAGGGTCATGTGTATGGATTTTAACAGCATTTGTTTCTCCGTATTGTGTCAGGGGACGAAATCGTACGGGATAAAAGGTTTTCAGTCTGAAAAATTTGGAGAGAATATCCTCGCCAGGTTACTTTCATGTTAGTAAGGATTTAGTAAAAATATAGGATAGCAGGGTTTAAAATGTGGTTTGGGAATCCTATTTCTTCTCTGTTAATTATGTTCTTCAATGTTCGAATTTTGATCATTCTCATGGTATTTTCTGCTTTCAACGGATTTCCATGAATATTATACCAAATGTTCTTTACACTTACCAAGTTCGAAAGGTTTTATGCACCTGTAAGAAACCATTTTTGAAGATAATTCTGGTCCTAATGAATATTATTCACTAGGAAAGGGAAGTTTTCCCCTCCTCTCAACATGGAAGCAGAGGACAATTTCGCACTTTGGTCAGATCAAACATTCCCGCGTAAAAAAAGGAAGGTCCCCCTGTAAAACCTCATCACCTCCAGTGTTATTGTTAGTATCATAAATTTGCTGCAAGTAAACAATTTGAAGAGTTCGTCGACAATATCTTTGCTTTCTTTGTCCTTCGCCCGGGTTCCAAACGAAGAGGTGAATTTTACAACATGACTGCTGTAAGCGAGCGATTGGTAAAATGGTAAAAGTGTGTGTTTTATATGAGTGTGTATGTGTGTGTGTGAGAGAGGGAGAGAGAGAAGACAAAATTTTAGTTGCAAGATGACGTACTTCAATTGCCATTTTCGGTTCATTTAGCAAAAAGAATACTGCCACCAGAGAATAAAGACAAGTGTAGTCTGTTCTCTTCCGCCACCTCAGCCAGAACTTTCAACTACAGCCTCTGATGAGTGTAGACCTTACACAGTTTTCAAATTGAATAGATAATGGTGGTAGTTCGGTTTCTTGACCTTGTAAAAATCTTCCCTGTCTTTGTTTTGTTTGTCATCATTCCAGCCAGAAATGAAAAAAATTAGAATTCCTCAGTTTACAGCAAGGGAAATTTGGGACAAGAGATTAAGGATGATATTCCTGGAAGCTCATGTATCACGATTGTTTCATTCAATAGACAGAGGACACTTTTCTATGAAGGCTTTTCAACATGTTTTCTCACAAGAGGATTTTCCTTTTGCAATCTATATGACCACTGGTAATTTCAATCTTGGCCATTCCCGCCAGCGTTTTCATTTTCGAGACACTAGACGAGACGAGACATTTCACAAGACGAGACAAGTAGTCTGCCTCGTCTAAAAGGGTTAGACGAAACAACACACGAGAAATGTCTCGTCTCGTGGCAACACTATCATGGAGGTAATGACACTATGTGCAGATAAAAGCTTTCCATCTTACAAAGGTAATGTACAATGTGTAGATAAAAGTTTTTTATCTTATAGAGGTAATGTACTATATGTAGATAAAAGATACGCATCTTATTGAGGTAATGTACAATATGTAGATAAAAGCTTTTCATCTCATGGAGGTAATGTAGTAATGACTATACTTCGACTTCTTTACTTCGTTACGTTTCTGATTTTAGACAGGCCGGAAGAATCTCAGAACACATTGAAAAGGAAGAACAAGAAAAAATTCCCACTCCTATCGGAAATCGAGCATCCAGTGGTCAGGTTGATCCTTATCGAGTACACTATTGTGGCTCTTAATTAGTTTCGTAGGGTGCTGAATACTGCTTTTTAGCGTGAAGGCTGTATGAGACACGAAATTACAGCTACAAATGGGACTTGAACCACATGAGTTCTAACTACAAATTGAATCCTTGTTTTCCACACAGGAAGGTAGAGTAATAACAGCTTGGTCATGACAGAATTAATGGAAGGTATAAGAGTAATGACATAGCAGTCATATTCGGGGTATTTGGAAATTGTTTCGAACATCTTGATTGGCTCATCGTCTGTTTCAGCTTTCTTTCGTTAACCATTTCATTACGCCATTGGAGAATGGGTTGGTATTTAATTTCGGTTACGGGCAGTATGTGAATTGATTTTTTTTTCAGTGGGGTATGAATTTCATCCATATATGTACCTTAGCTATTATACAAGCATTTTCTGTCTACAATATTCTCTAATACGTACGTACGTATTATTATTATTATTATTATTATTATTATTATTATTATTATTATTATTATTATTATTATTATTATTATTATCATTATTATCTTCGTATTACAAATAGGTGTAGATGCTTCTAGGTGAAACTACATCATCCCTTGTTTGAGTGATTGTTGTGACACTGACATGGCATACGAGAGTGCTTTTCTAGGAATTGCAATCCCAAACATTTGATGACCTTTCCAGTCCTTTGAGGCTCTTTAGCTTGTTTCTGACAAAAAAAAAGTGTTCTCCCCTCATTAATTTATATAAATAAAAGTGAAAGTGACTATATTTGTGATTTATTAACTCTTGAACCACCCAAAGATGAGGTTCAGGCCTGGGATGGGTTTTATCATTTCACTTCGACGGTACAACTTAGGAGATGGAAGAGGAAAATATATAAAAATGATCTAAAATGACCGAAATTAATGTCGAATTCATAGTTTTCGGAGTTATTGAGATGAACAGTGACACTTCCGATGCCGTTTATAGCCTAATTCAACTCCACAACTTGGGGAAGAGAGAGGAAGGAGATATATAGCTAAAAATGATCGACATTGACCGATATCAAAGAGCGCTTCAGCAATAGGAAAAGTGACTGGCTAACTGAACATATTACTAAAGTGCTTTCAAAACTAGAAACAAATTGACAGCTCAAAAACACGTGCAGATTTGTTTTGAAGAAGAGAATCTACGTCACATAGTTATTGCGGTCACTCAGCGAGGGTCGAATCATAAACGTCATCTTAGTAACAGTGGGTGGAAGAGGGTTTCCTTGGCAACAGACCTTAACATTCACAATTAGCTCCAACTTTTCTTCAATAAGCATATCACTCACATTGTTAGTGAAGCCTACAGAAACCTTGGCTTCGTAATCAGACTTGGCTTTCACTTTTCAAAATACCAAGGTTCTTAAAACCCTGTTCAATAGATACGTTAGATCCAAACTTGAGTACTCTTCAATCATATGGGATCCTAACAGTCAGAAAAACAAAGCACGTCTTGAAGCGATTCAATCTCGTTTTGTGAGGTACTTAACTTATAAGGAAACCGGACTATATCCAAAATTCGAAAAATATACCGACCTCCTTCGTAAGCACAATATCTCATCTCTCGAAGAAAGACGTATCACTCAACTCTTTATTTTCTTAATGAAATTATTGCAAAATAATATAGACTCTGAGTATTTACTATCCCAGATAGAATTACATGTTCCAGGTAAACACACACGTCCTAGAAATATTACTTTTCATTTTCCTACAGCTAGAACAAATACGCTATACATGTCACCTATTAGGAGAATGTGTTATATATTTAACTCCTATGCTGAAAGTCATCCTAAACTTGACATATTTACTATAAACGATCGTTCTCTAAGAACTATTGTGCAATCTTACTGATAACTCATTAATTAAAATGGCCATATCTATAAATGTGTATTTGTAATTATGTAAGTGAATTCATGCATGCTCTAATTATATACACTGACTAGGTCACTATCATTAGGTAATATACCTGTTGTGATCTATATGTAACCATAAATAAATAAACATTCCAATGTTGCCGCTAGTAAATACGTGTTTTCAGAAGGAAAGAAGGTATTTTAGTCTTTCGTTTCTTTGTGCGTGGAAGTGATTAAAAAGCACACTCACACACAATCCCCCGTCCTTTCCAATATGCACAAACTGGGACGACAAATGTACCCTTTCATCCATAAAAACAAACCAATATTTAGAGATATTTCCTGTTTGTTAAGACTCACAGGAGAGTTCCAACTTATAACTCACCAGGATGCGCAGAAAGTGGCAACAGCGTACCACGTGCCTCTCCAGACGTCAATTTGTTTCTAGTTTTGAAAACACTTTACTTTTTCTTATTTTAAAATTTCCTTCTCCAAAGAAAGGGAATCCCTGACATCTCCTCGTCAATTCGCACACTGGTTCCGAGATAACGAACTTCTGTATGGATTTCAATAAGGCCTTTGATATGAATTAGTGTTCGCTGGAACAAGTTTGAATCAAATAAGTAATAAGCTTCAATGCTAAAGCAAAGAAACCTTATAAACTATTCATAGTTCAGAAGTAAGTATTTAAGGAGAGAAATGGAAATCGTAGTACTGGTTAGGGATTACGTATTTTATTAGTGGGTGACATACAAGTTTATATCTCTTTTCCTAGCAAAATTCAAGTTTTCACAAGTGTGAAATTCTCGTTTACATAACAACATTGCTTTATAGCTTGGGTTTCTGTGTATCTCTTTTGAAATATATCTGACTTCTGTGAAGAAAAGAGAGATACGAAAAGCGAGGGAGGAAAAAACTTAAAAAGTATTATCACAAGGACGTTTTAACGAATGTTTCGTCTCTTGTGTTTGAAAGCAAGAAAAGAGTCGTTTCCCTCCCACACCATAATTTTTCTTCTTCACGCGCTTTAATTTCTTATTCATAGCTGGGACATTCATATTTTTCTCTTCTTTATATGTTGTTTTTCTTCTTACATACACACACAGACACTTCTTCTTCGTGTCCGCCGTTTCCTTTTCATACAAGCAGAAATCCTGCTACTTTTTTTTCGTGGTCATTACATATTTTTTTTTCTTTTAGGGCTTATTTAAGCTTTTTGGCTGCAATATTTGAAGACGCCATCTTTTTCAATCGCATTTGACTCGGCTACGCTTCCTGACTTGACTATATCAGAGATTCACGCGTTACAATGTCGTCTCTTTCCTCACTCGCACATACACATATATATAGATATAGTATAGATATGTACCAGTAAAAAAGAAGTAGGATGGGGGGAACGGACGTCGCCATGAAGGACGTTCAAAATTGCCAAGTCGGTTGGAATTTTAGCAAAAGACGCTTTTGCCCACCCTCCATGTTATCATGCAGCACCATCTCTTTCTATATCATATATACTCCTTTAACTGCAATGGGGGATATCCTTGTCAAGCTGCATTGCTCGTTAGACCATGGCTAAATTGAACGTAAGAGAATATCGCAACGCATGGAAGAGAGGGAAAAAAATAGAACAGCAGGGCGAGGATCTCTAGCACGGGGCGAGAGGGAGACATGCCATCAATTTTCGATTCCAATACTGTTCGCCTTCCTCTTTCTCTTCTTCCTGGAGACACGAGAAGATCCTGAATACGGCCAAGTGCCACTTTAGGTAGGTTTCAAATAGTTTCTTAGCCCATTCTACGGAAAGGTTATGTCAGCAAATACCGACAAACAGACGCCATAGACAAAGCAGTAACTGCTAAAGATGGCGGTGACTTTGGGGTAACGTAATATGATCTTTTGTTCCACCCCTTTTCCTTCCTTTAACTTTGTCTTTAAAAACCAGGAAGAAGTAATTTACGCACAATGGCTAAACATTCAGGGTTATTCATATATAAACATTTATAACTTAACTTCCACATTTTCAACAACTGTAAACACGTACGTTTGTTAACTTAGTTGAGCAAGAGATTTGGATGGTATTCCAAGCGGATTAACTTATGTAATTGCTTCGAAGGCCAGAAAGTCATATTTTAAATCCATTCTACAGATAATCAAAGTTTTTCCCTTATAATCGCTAGATGATCCAGAAACTCTTCCTTTGGACAACTGCCCTAGCTTTAACAAAGAAAGAGAATAACCATCTCCGATACTTTTACCATTTTCACGACGTTCTTGCACGTCATAGAATAGTACAAATTCTAAAGAATGGATTTATTGTTTCTCAAGTTTTCTCTTTGTTTCATAGAAGCACTCCATATAATTAAGTTACTCTTGAAAATTGCCGGCACAAAAATATGAAAACTGCAGAAATGGGATATACAACAACAATGCAATCACTTGAGATATCTTTATTTTTTATTATTATTTTTATTTTTATTGGTCAAAGGTTTAATTTAGTTTCTTTCTCAATAACAAAAGAACAGTATTATTTGATGCCATTTCATTTTAGTGAAGTACTGAAACTCACGATTATGTATTGGTTCGTGAAGACCGCCAATTTTGTCGATTGAATTTTCCTTCTATAATACGAAACGTGGGTATTGTGCTTATCTACTAAGATATAGTCTTCCTTTTCTTAACAATACTTTTGTTAGCTTACTTTTCTGCGTTAAGAATCATATCTTGCACTTCCATTTCCATACTAACTCGAGCTCTGAAATCTTGTGCACGTACCTAGACAGGATAACAAGACAATACAGAGTGATTCTTTATCAGCTTTACACCTTTAATCAGTTATAATTCTTTATTGGAATGTGGAATCACATAGACTTGGTTTACATGCAGTGTTCGTAGGTCTCCTTAAGAAAATTTG
The DNA here is from genome assembly GCF_964235325.1 of Thermobia domestica. Lineage (NCBI taxonomy): Eukaryota > Metazoa > Arthropoda > Insecta > Zygentoma > Lepismatidae > Thermobia > Thermobia domestica. Next base: position 74,136,113 of record NC_137471.1, on the reverse strand, counting down.
TCTTGATTGACACAAAGTTTTCCCTTTTCTTAACAAATTTTCCTTAATTTATTGATTTTACCTTTTTGTTTTACGTCCCATGATTATACCGGCTAGGCTAAAGGAGACGATGATGAGAAATAAATGAAATAATGAAATGAAGAAAGTGGGAGCAAACGGGAGAACCCCGAGTTGAGTTGAGTTGAATTGAGTTTAACGTCCCGTTCACCAGCGAGGCTATATGAGACGTGGACCTACTGAATAACGTGGAATCCGAACCACATGAGCTCCCGCCGGGAATCGAACCCGGGTCTTCCACGCCAAAGGCGCGTATGCTAACCGCTTAGCCATGAAGGAGCCCCCGAGTTGAGTTGAGTTGACTTGAGTTGAGTTTAATGTCCCGTTCATCAGCGAGACTATATGAGACGTGGACGTACTGATTAATGTGGAATTCGAACCACATGAGCTCCACCCCTGAATACACGTGCGCTAACCACTTAGCCACGGATGAGTTCGGGAGAACCCCGAGAAAACTCCCACATACGCTGTTTGTCCACCACAAAACTCACTTGGCAAGAACTGGGATCGAACCAAGGACCCCATGCACCAGAGGTGATCGCTCTACCACTGAGCCACCGCGGCCTCATCCTAGTTTATTGAGTATCTCATTCCTATAATAGAAGTTATGTGCTAGGATTAATGTAGCTGTATTAAAATAATTGCCAACTACATTTATTTTGATCATTTTTTCTATTTCTTTTACTTTTTCCTTCACTTTTTAAAAATACACAAATACACTCAGCCAAGAACAAGCACAAATTATGCTACCTTGAACACATACACCATTGCTATTATGTTGGTTCGTTTCCAGTGGCGAAGGGTCGTAAGAGGCCCTGAGGCCTGGCCTACCCATTTACTTTCAGAAATTATAATTTATAATTAATTCATTTTCCCTGCACAGAATATATGATAGTTTTCTCAGTTTAAAAATAAATATATTGTTTGATAAAGACATCGTGGTTAGCATCACCGCTGGGAGGCTCACCGAGCAGTGTTTCAGGCGGCAGTAGAACTACCCTCAAGTTACTCAGAAAATCCCGCGAGAGAACGTGTTTGTAATAACCTGCGAAAGAGACTGGCCTCAGCGCTTATCGACTTTTGTTTCTACACAAATCGTTTAACTCGCGACCTTCGATTTCGATTCGATATAACAAATAAATAAGAAACAAGAGAATGTGGGCCCCATTCCGTACCGTCCGTAATTTTGCGGACTCGAACGCAACGCAATAGCTGAAACAAGCAGTTCTTAAAGGTTCTACGCCTGTTATCGCAAACTAATACCTCTTTATTCCGTTACGTTGACGCAAACCTGTACGAAATCAGACTCGTTGAGTTCATTAGAATTGAGTAGATAGTGTATGTTTTTGAGATATTGTGAGTGACAGTTTTTCTTACATTTGCAAAAGTGAATGAGAGAAAATGTCAGTAAGTGGAGAATATGAACATAATATAATTCGTATTAAAGAATCTTCTGTGTCAGTGGTCTTTGGAAAATAAATGTTATTAAGGAACGAAGATCTCTGTGTTGAAAATAGAATAAACAGAGGGCAAGAGAGTTCTGTTTGCAAAAATTATTTGGAGTTGTTGACATACGTATAAAGAGCAGCGTATGAAAAAATATTTAAGTATGGTTCTGCTTTTAAAGAGGAATTAAGTGACACACAAAATGACTTGATCGAATGCTTGTCATGTGTTTTGAACAACATAATTAAAGACGAAATTTTACAAGCAGAGTTTGTTTCAGTACGAGTAGACTAAACAACATATGTTTCTTGTAAAGCGCAGATAATGTGATAATTAGAGACCGGATGTTTAGGCACTAAAAACCTGGAAAATAGGCCAGTGTTGGGTAAGTTACTTGTAAAAATGTAACGCGTTACAAGTTACTTTACTTTCTCTTAAAATGTAACGCGTTAGTAATGCGTTACTTGCCCCAAAAAAGTAACTGTTACTTTACTTCGAAAGTAACGCGTTACTAACGCGTTACTTTTAGGTCCGAAACTTTAAAAATGTGAAAAAAATTATGACTTCAATTTTCCGTACTAATATTACTACCGCTATTATTATTATTATTATTATTATTATTATTATTATTATTATTATTATTATTATTATTATTATTATTATTATTATTAATTATAACAACATTGTATATAAAAATGAAAGATAGGCGGTTTGTATTTGAATACTAAAAAACTAGTTGATTGCCATCCTCGGTAGTCGTGAAGTCTAGGAGTCAAGGACATTGTTCACGAGCTTCTGAATTTGGTTTGAGGGTCTAGGTTGAGTATTCAGGCTCGAGCCAAACAATGTTAAAAGTTATAGGGCACTGGCCAAATATCTTCAAAACTGCTCGGCTCGGGTTTAGAATTGTCAACGACTCGAGCAGATCGGCTCACAGCTCACTCACTATCGACTCAAACCGAGAAGTGAGCCGAGCCAACAGCTCACCCAAGCAAGTTGGCTAGAGTACTTCGCTTAGTTGAGTCGAACCGAGCAGATGGCTTATCCCAACCAAGCCAGCTCGACCGATGGTTCACCTCAAGCGAGCCGGCTCGAGCCATCTTCTCAGTTGAGCCGAACCGAGCTGAGCTTGTTATAAAAAATCTCTTGTGGTCTCGCTATCGAGACGAGACGAGATGCGAGCAGTGTCCCCTCTCGTAAGCAACACTGAAAGTATTCCATATTACTGTTTAGCTTACATTTCTCATGGCTTTCGTTTTCCAGTGTAATCAGGCCACGATTTCAAGACGACTTAAAACGAACGAGCCATTTATCAAACTCGACTGGACTCGAAACTCGACGCGAAAAACTGAATCGGCTCGGAACTCGACTCGAGGATATTACCCTTGACTTGACTCGAAACTCGACTTGAATTCGAGTCGAGTCGAGTTTTAGCTTGACTCGTGCTCATCCCTATGCGTTAGAAAAAATGGTTGCTTATTAATATTTCTACCAAACTAATTATATAATAATAACAATGTTGTTATGTAAAATAAAAATTAAGAATATAGAGAAACATTACACTACTCTATAATCAACTGGACTGTAGGATAAGCAAACTGATCTGAAAGAACTCCAATATTACATACCATCAGCAAACTTTTTCTAGTAATAAAGTAGACCTGCTCATCAGAACACAGTTTATTCATATTAACCCCTTATTGTAAATCGTTAATTATGGCACCCTAGTTGTTGATAAATATTTTCTGCCGGGACACTTCAGACACTTTACTTTTAAATTCTGTCCACCATCATCCTCAGCTCTTAAGAAAAAAAGTGTTCTTTCAAATTTTCGAACGGTAAAATATTTTCGTTCTCCATCTTTATAAAAACAACACCAATCAAAGTAAAATAGACTACCGGTATCATTTCACTCCTAGTTCACTCACTGCATGTATTGATTTGGAGCTGTCAAAATCTACGACAAAATCTTCCAGGTGCCTGCAATCAGTACACGTGATTTCCCTAAGGCTGTCCTCATCTTCAAAAAACAGCAAGTGGCACAACGAACTTATCTATTTCTCTGTGTGTCTGTGACTGTCGGTCACTGACATACGTGTTTCATTCTGAGAAATTCACTTACAGGAAAGAAACATTTGTTTCCGAAAAAAAATATACATACATTATAGTTACTCATCCGAAATGTAACGCAAACTAGGTACGTTACTTAAAAATTTGTAACGCGTTACCGTTACAGTTACTTTGGAAAAAATGTAACGCGTTACTGGGAAACGCTACTTAAAAAGTAACGCGTTACTGGGAAACGCTACTTAAAAAGTAACGCGTTACAAGTAACGCGTTACTTGCGTTACGTTACTTCCCAACACTGAAATAGGCAGACAAATAAACACTTAAAATTTTTAAAAATAGTGAAGATCAATACAATTAAAAATAAATTCAAGTCATAGGTAATGTTCGAAAAGTACAGAAACATACCTGTTTGTTATTATCTTATTTTACTGTATATATAAAAACGAAGCTTGTCATGTATTCCATATATATTTGGTAAATACATTCTGTGCTGCACTTTATCACTTCACATAACAGTCCAAATTTTATACATTTATCAGTACACACAGCAGTCCAAAGTTTTACCGCACTTTATCAGTACACATAACAGTCCAAAGTTTTACATCTTATCACTACAAACAACACTTATACGTATTTCTTGGAGGAAGAAAATGCATAGAGTAGGCAACGTTAGGCACTAAAGCAATTATTTAGGCACGAATAGGTTAAATAGGCAAAATAGGCCAAATAAAATTGATTTAAATTGAACATATAGCCCCCTCCCATATAAACTTTAAAATGTTATATTTGATCATATCTTTAATATTATTAAAGAATAGGCATTTTGCCTAACATCCGGTCTTTAGTGATAATCCATCTTCCCCACCTGATCACGCCCAATTAAAACAATTAAACTGCATTATGGCTAATTAAGATTAGCTATGAGCCTGTGAGTCACATACGTGAATTTCATTATGAAAATTGAGATCCGGATCGAATAAGTGCTGTCGATGGACTACAAATCACGTTAAATTTATGTGAATTTGTCTTCTTGTAGTAAAATATTTGTCTAATCTGTTTAATTATTATTATTATTATTATTATTATTATTATTATTATTAGTAGTAGTAGTAGTAGTAGTAGTAGTAGTAGTAGTAGTAGTAGTAGTAGTAATAGTAGAACATTGGGCCTACCCTCTTGAAACCATCACCCTTCGCCATTGTTCATTTCTGAAGAACAAAGAAAAGTTTAAACATTTATATTGGTCAACTAGGCTGCATGAGAATTTCCCTGGATCTGCACGTTTTATCCAAAAAATCCCATTTTCCCTTTTTCCTCAATTTTCCTACGAAATTTCCCTTGATTACGGAAATTTTCCTCAAACTACGAACACTGTTTATATGTCATACTGCAAAACATTTCAAGTTTGACTCACGTAGGGAGTAGTTGCGGAGTTGTCCACAGGTGGCGACACCGGCCAGTAGTTGAAAATGAAGACTGACTAGTGCGGAAAGAGCTATGTGCGTGTTTTGGTTTGAAGAAACAAAGTCAGCAACGACTGTACAGCGTATGGTTCGCACACAATACGGCAAGGAACCACTCAGCAGACCAACAGTGTACAAATGACACCAGACATTTGCTGAAGCATGTTTTGTGCAATACACAAAAGCTCCAGGGCGCTCACCCGTGACTGACGATGTGGTGGAAGCAGTTAGGGAGAGTTTTGTCCACAGTCCTCGAAAATCTAAACGACGGTCTCCAGATTACACACTACTTGATTTCTTTCTGTGGGGTGATAATGTTAGTGAACTGAAACACCGCATCACATCAGCCATCGCGGACGTTACCCCCGAAATGCTGGCTACTGTTTGGCAGGAAATCGACTTTCGTTGGGATGTGTCCAGGGTGACCGCAGGTAAACACATTGAGCCATAATAGATTTGTCACAAAAAAAAAAAAAAAAAAAACTTGAAGTGTTTTGCAGTATAATGACATGACATATAAACAAGTCTGTATGGTTCCAATAAAGAATTATAACTGATTGAAGTTTTAAAACCTATAAAGAAACACCCTGTATTTTTGCATAATTTTCTCTGTAGCTTAAAATTTAAAGTATCTACATACAATATTATTGGCATTTAACGAAAGAAAAGTACGGTATTAAGAGATGAGGCATATACCATGATATGAGTGAGCATAATAGCTTTCCAACATTTTCCTTGATGGTGAAACTCTATTAATACACAACACTTTACATCAGTGTGGTAATTGAAGGGGGAAAAGGGGGACAGTTCCAAGGAATCTCTGAACACGTCCTCGGAACCTTGTTCCCTTTATGTTTTCTAGAAGGGAGGACTTGGTAATGACATCAAACTTTCACACTTTATGGAGACGCTGTCACAGAGGGTACTCAAGCACTTTTATACGCTATGTATATTAGAAAAAAATTAATTTGTGAGAAAGACACTGTGAACTGAGAAATCATAACCTTTTCCATATTGTACAGGGGTATTTTCCTGCGAGTAAAAGTTTCTTTTGGAATGCGTTGAGAAATTAACACTTGGTGTGCAAGAGCACTCTCATAGTGTATTTTAGGGACACACTAACTTCCTCCCCCCTCCCCAACCTCGAAGTGCTTCCATTTCCATACTGCTATATATGAAACCCCTTCACTGTCTTTTCTCCATATATCAAGTGCTCCGGCATATGCCAGTCTTCATCGTTACACTATGTGGAATTCATTTTTAGGTATTCTTTTTAATACTGTCTCATTTTCATGTTCTTACAACATTGAGAACAAAAATATCTAGTGCTGTCATTAATTGGTACTAGAACAAAATCGCCGAAATCATTTCGATCACATAGTGCGTTCAAAAAGAATAACTAAATTTACTATTATTTTTTATCACAAGTTCTTCGTCCATTTAATAGTTTGAACTTATAACAATTTTGCGACACACTTGGTTGTACACATCTGGTCACAAAGATCTAACTGCCCTTCCAAAGTCTAAGTCCAAAAAGTTGAACCTCAATCCTTGCGTCCCTTCTATTTCCTTATAAAAGCAATATATTTTTCTCCATTCTGTTACAGAGCAACATGCATATTCTCTAATAGAAAAGATTATTTGGACAATGTTTCCAAGTAACTATTCGATTGGCATGTAGAAAACAATCATAAAATGTGACAAAAGAGAAGATAAAAATAAAAAACTGACATACTACAGTACATGATACGAAAGTAAAGCCCGTGGAAAGTAAACTGTCAAAAGAATAATTACAGAAGTAAACGGAAGAAACTAACAAACATGCACTTTTGGTCTAGTGGATAAGGTAATCAATTTGCGTAGCAATGTTTATTTTAACATGGGTTCGAATCCTGTCTACGCAATCTATTTTCCTTTTATTTTCATAAATAAAGAATCTTCATTTTACCGACAAAGAACATTTATGCTTGAGTGCAAGAAATTTATAAATATATCACAGCTATGTAATATGGTAGTTAGCAACACATATATACTGTAGGCCAACCCTTATAAATTGAAATGGAGTGTAGATGGCCAGAACTGGTAATTGTAGGAACACGTTACGCATTTGAGGAATCTTTATGGTGTGTGTTAGGTAGTGCTCTCAAACGGGTCGGGTCGGGTCAGTCGGGTCAGTTCACTTTGATCAACTGAGTTTAGGTTGAGCTTAAACTCGGCTGGAGTCGAAAGCTGCTGTTTTTCACTAGCTGCCTAATTAAAAATAGCACTTTTCAATTTACTTTGTAGAAACCATAAATCTATTTTGAACACTTGCAGCTAGTGTTTTTATGGTAAATGCTTATTTTTGTACTTGTGTACTTTAATTTTTAAATGTGGAAGATTGATTTTACCAATTGACTGCAATATTAATATCTACGCCAATATGGAGTTTGGATTTAGAACAAAACTAGAAGTTGTTTAAGCAAGACCAAAAGAAAGATTGGATATAAACGACCAAGCCCAAGCAGGGCCGCGGTGGCTCAGTAGTGGTAGAGAATTCATGTCTGGTGCATGGTGTCCATGGTTCGATCCTAGCTTGTGCTAAGTGGGCTTTGTGGTGGAGAAAAGCCGTGTAGTGGGTTTTCTCGAGGTTCTGTTTCCTCCCATTTTCTTCATTCCACCATTGCATTAATTTCTTATGGTCACCATATCCCTTAGCCTCGGTGCAGAATCGAAGGACCTTAAACTGAATATTTCATTTTATTTCACCAAGCCCAAGAACATCGATACAAGAATAAGATAAAGATTGGATATGCAAGACGAAGTGCATAGTAATCTTGCTCTTCGCCTTGTTTTGGTGATCACCAAGTAGCGATGAGCATATTTTCTTGCTTTCCGTATAGTATGAAAGACCATAATCAAAATCACACTTGGTCTTCATTTGTACCGATGAGGCGAGCATTCTTGGGTCTTGTATAGCATGAAAGACTACCAAGACTATGAAATGCAGGACCAAGACTTGACTGTGCAAGACAAAGAATAAGACGCAGTATTGATGACCAAGACCCAGGGTGCGAATTGTTTGAATTTCATTTGTTGGGCTGAAAATGATGAAATAAAATTAGTACTTTATAGTTAATTATCAAACTGTATTTTTAAATTTTAACTTACAAAATTCATATTAGGTATCTTCTTACTTGCAACTATATATACTGTAAAATACGTTTTAATTACCGAGAAAGAAAAATCAAAGTGGCACGAGTCCCAGAATCATAGGAACCTATTTTGGAATGAAAGTTGAAGGGTTGGAAAAAATCACAGGTGTTCTCCCGTTTCCTCAACCCTTATCATTGTAGTGAAACGATTTCCTTTTGTCTCCGCCAAGAGACTCTTCCTACTGCCTTCCGAGAAGACCCCCTGCCGTCCGAGCAGGTGAGAACACTGACCTTGAATAAAAAATTCGTCACATAGACCAGAAAAGCAAGAAAAAAATTTCTCCCACGTCGGACATTGGTATCAGTTATAAAAAGAAGTAACCAAACCTCAAAAGTGCCAAATATTCATTAAGATGCATATACAAATCCCCCGCTTGATCTATCTAGTGGTTAACGTGTAAGACTTCGGTACACGTGGTCCGGGTTTAATTCCCAATGGGAGTGCATTTTGGCGTTACCCAGTGTCGTGACCATAGTGCTCTCAAACGGATCGGGTCGGGTTGTCGGGTCAGGCTACTCGGGTCGGGTCAGCTCGGGTCGGGTTGTCGAGTCAGGTCAATCGGATCGGATCACGGGTCGGGTCGGGTCGGGTCGGTCTTCAACCCGACCCGTTGAGAGCACTAGTGTTAGGTCATCGACCACCATCTTGCTGTCTGCCATTTTGAATCTCACTTAAAAAGTTTAATTGGAAAGAGGGTCATATGATATATGAAACAGGATAGAATTTTAAGAGGAACTCAATGGTGTAATCATATTTAATATAACTGTAATAAATTTTACGCTATGAACACATAAAATTCAATTACCGCTTACAACGTATGTTTCCTCATCGCCATAAGTGCCTTTACATCGCAGTGACGGGTATGTGACCGCGCAGTACTCCAAGGAAGGGATGGTTGTATAAGAATTTTTGATTAATTTTGAAGAGTTTTTATTTTGACTAGAGAATTAACATAGGTATAGGGAGTAAAGACACAGATTTGAAGCATCAGTGCACGAAAAGATTCGTATTCTCAGTTTTTCTATTTATTGTTTTATATGTTAAGTTAAACACCACAATATGTATCACTGATATCGCAGATCGTATTATTTTGTAAATTCGTGTCTGTAACCTATTGTCAAAACATTCATCTCAAGACATGATGTAGAGAAAAGAGAAAGAGATAAGACATCTGTAATATATGTATAATTACTCAATAAGTAAATTAGACTCAATAAGTAATTGTAGAAATTAGTTAAAGGACACGTAAGAGAGCGAAAAGGAGGTCTAGAAGTCTGAACTTTTTAGAAATGTCCTAGATTGGTGAAAATATAGTTAAAAATTGCAAAAGGTATCATGTAATTTATCTTTCTTTTCTTATATTCTAGTATACTTTTTCTTTCACATCCAAACATCTCTATTCAGAATTACGAGATAAAGGTGAAGAGAGAAACATTTCCATCTCAAGAATTACATCAGAAAAAAAATCTTTTGACTTTGACTAGATTTGAACTCGTAACCTTTGAATCCATGAGTCTGCGCTCTACCGATTGAGCTAACAATTGCTGTTGCAAAAGCCTGATTTCTACAACTAACGGTTGCTGAATGGTGTGTATTAACGAAATTGGCCGAGATAATTGCTTCATATAGCTATTGCAATAATAATAATAATAATAATAATAATAATAATAATAATAATAATAATAATAATAATAATAATAATAATAATAAAGAAGAAGAAGAAGAAGAAGAAGAAGAAGATGAACAGAATTTTAGAAGTCGCATTGTTAAAAATTTGGTGCGCGAAGTTAGTCCTAAAATGAGATTTTATTATTTATATATATTAATTGTAGAGTGGTTTATTCGTGCGTGCTACTCAAACTGCGCAACTCACTACCGTAGTCTCATAAGGGTTGTACGCGTATGGTACAGTAGCTTTGCGTCCTCCAACCGTGGAGAAAGATTCGGTTTGAAGCTATGCGTGTCCTAAGAGGAAGGAGGAGATTCAAAGAAAGAAAAGTGGTTTAGAAATTATGCAAAAATAGAGTTTCTCACGAGGTGAGGTGATATAGAGTTCAGCGTGTCTTTCAGCTGTGACTCTATACAAGATATGCATCTACGACGTAACGTGGAACCCGAACCACACGACTTCTGCCGGGAATCGAAACCCATATCACCTCTAGCTCTATCATGGGAGACACAGGGACATGTAAAAATAATCGAAAATCAACGATATTAATGCTAAATCCATAGCTTTCGAGGTCCTAAAAATTCCTAATTGAAAGATATGAGTGTCTATTCATTAGTTTTCGGGGTCGCTGAAGTGAATAATGACACTCCCGATACCATATAAGCCGAAGGCTTTATTCTTCGTTAGCGGCAAGTTTATTCATTTGCTCCTGCTGGAAATGGATTCCTACTATTTCATTCCGATTCAAATTCGTATTCTACTGGGAAAACTAATCTCAAATATATCTTTGAAATATAAACCTATTCTTCCCGTGCAAAGCCGGGTATTTCAATTAGTAAATAAATAATTTAAGAAACAATGAGTATATTTAATGGAAACAGACATATGTATTTTTGAATGTTGTATATGAATTGCTAATTCATACTTTATCTAGTAGAAAATGGTGCATCCATTATATATTCTGAAGCAATAGGGAGAACTATTGGAGGTGTATTCTATTTATCTACTGTCGAATTTAGTGTGGAATAATTTCAAATAATTTATTTCGAAACTATCGAGACGAGACTGAGACCGCTATTTGTCGGTTGAAAGGAGACTAATACTGTAAATAGTCTCGTATTGTCTCGTTTTGATACCAGTCCTACTTCGGGGTTTGTTCTCTAGTAACTGGTTGCGTAGTGCACCTACAGTACATAAGACGTCGTATATTTAAATGTTTGAGAACTTACCCCACCTCCACTTGACGGATCGTTCTAACTAAAACAACCAGACCGTTTATGTAATTTTGCGTCAAGTACAGGTCCTATCCTTATGTCAATTATTTTCTTGCAACAGAGAATGAAAAATGTAACAGTTATAATGTTAATCGCGCATAATCCTGTATAGATAAAAAGCACTTTATATAGTGTCGGACTCCGTGGCGTAAATACAGTAGTTACTGGATAGGTAAGTTCATCACTGAACGCGTTTTCGTCATATCGTGCAATGACGTCACCTTTGACACATGCTCGGAACAGGACAACAGGAGGAGTAACGCTGTTGTTTGCTTACTCGCTTGCTGCTGTGTATTCTCTTTGGAATCTGATATGAAATTACTGCTTTCTCCTTACTTTCAGCTGTTTTTGCTATTTCTAATTTAGATGTCTATTATATCAGTGGAATTTTATTCCATCATGGAAATATATTTTATTTCTTTTTAAATGTAAATAAAAAGAAAAGTCTATTTGGACAAGTTTCCCCACAACTCTAGAGGTTTTGTCTTGGGTGCGATTTTCTTTTCTTTTCCTTTAGGGCCGTGGTGGCTCAGTGGCAGAGGTTTCACCTCTAGTGCTTGGGGCCTCGGGTTCGATCCCAGCCCCCGCCAATTGAACTTTGTGGCGCACGAACTCCGTGTGCGTCGGTTTCCTCGGGGTTCTCCCATCTCCTCCCACTCTCTTCATTTCATTCATTCCTCATCATCACCGTCTTCTTTAGCCTAACGGGCACAACCGTGGGACGAAATACTTAAAGATTTCATTTCATTTCTTCAACACAAATGCAATTAAAACCTGACTCTGAGAGCGCAACAATGTTATCTTGTTCGAAAGGTCAGTGATTTTGTGACGAAGATAATGTCACGCGAAGAGACAGGCTGCGCGTGGGCTTACCTTGTCTTACGTTTGGCAATATTGCTCTTGGTCAAGTGCCCTATTGCTTATGCCTTTAGGTATTTGCCCTAAAGCTATACAGCGAGCTGTGTGCGTTCTGTTTCTGTGTGCCCCTGGCTGTGTTTACGAAAATATTATTTGCTTTTAATGCATTTTGATAAGGGGTAAGACACCTTGCATACCTTGGGACAATGAAAGGGAGTAACATATAAAATGATCGAAAACGACAACCGATGTTAATGTAGAGTTCATAGTTTCGAGGTCGCTGAGATGATTAGGCGTAAAGCTATCAGCTATTTTCTGTTAGTGGTTTCTTCATATACGTCTACCAAGTTAACGAACCTTGACTTATCTGCGTACAGTAGTTGGTTAGTGTGTCCTCGATGGCTATTTTTACTTTTTCCATGATCATCCCATACCATACAGTATTTTTTTGGTTTTGAAAAAGCTTGATTTTATCAATTCGTTAAACAACAATGTTTCTTTTTTTCTAACCATGTTTCTTAGTATTATCCTCTTCATTCTAACTAATTTAAATATTTTCAATAATTCAGAATTTTGACTAAAAAATGTTACAATGATCACGATTTGTATAAGAAGAGGAGCCTACATTTCTAATCATTATCATAAACGGAAGGGAAAACTTATAAAGAATTGAAATAACTTAGTAGACGTAGAAAATCGATAGAAATAATGAACATCAACTATTAGTTGACTGTTAGAAGTATAATAGATATAGTTCTCAACCCAAGTAGAAGATGCACTCTTTGCTTCATGAAAATAATAAACATTTTTGAAAAATAATTACAGAAAAGTAATTTGAAGACATTTACTGAGCGAACGAAAGTTACTGGTTAGTGTTGACGCTTCGTAATTGGGAGTCTCCAAGTTCAAATTTCGATACGAGGCATCCTGACTAATGATTTTGCAGTACAAGTGGGCGAATACCGGGATACTTTTAACACATAAGCTTTGGCAAATTTTCTTGAAATCTTTGTTCTTATGTTGTTAATGTTTCAGTGTGAAATGGCATTTTGCTACATGGAAAATATTTTAGTAAACAAAATATAGTAGATGAATGGTTAGTGTAAGGGACTCCTACTTGTATGGCTTAGGTTCAAATCCCGACTGTTCTTATTGATTTTTCTTTTAGCTACGCTCATATGTTGCACTCCAGAAGTTCAATTTTGAATTAAATGTAGTCGCAGCTAGTTTAAACTGAAATTATTTTCAAAACTATTTGCTATTACATGTTTTTGTTTTACTTGCGATATTTCAACTTTGATATTAGATCTTAGAACCCTGAATGAATTAGAAAAATGAATTTTGTTTTAAATGTAAATATTTATTTAAAAAAATGTTATGATGAAAAATTTTCCTCAATTAGCTTCAAATAAATATTGTACAGACTGAGATACAGATAAAATACATCAAAAGGACAATAAAGTCGAATCTTTGCGTAGTTGGCTGTAAAACACCCTTTACAAATGAAATGGACTCGTACATCAATTGATGCCAATGCCACACTCACAAGTGATGCTAGTTTGAGGGAAATTTCCACGGCACAGGATAGACCTTTTTAAAGAGGGAAAAGAGATATTTTACGAATATGAGATAAAATGAAGGTAAATTTAGCTTTCCAATAGATGTTGTATTAAGCACTATGACCGTAGTGCTAAAGACAGTGGTATTCTTTCCACAATACTACTATAAGCACAAAATACAAATATAACAGACTCTTCATTCCTTCCTCAACAATCCTTCCGACACCTTGCTAGAAAATATCATTGCCAAATATATCTTTAAAATCCGAATGGATCAACAAGCGAAAGGAATTCAACCGCAAGTATTGTTTATGGATTGGGTGGCATTATCACAGTAGAAAGAAATGTCTCCAAGGGTGCTCCTCCATCTTGTCTTAAACAGTGTCTTCGCATAGTACTTTGGTTCAATGACCTCAGTTAAGGGTTGAGAAAGATCACCGTAAATGAAATTCACATTATCAAAGTTGAAGCAAGCATGGGCGCCTAAAAGGGGACGAGGGGGCCGGGCCCCACCTGGCTTACGACAAGTATAATGTATATGTATAATTTCTTAAGATTTTCTTAATACAAATAAAAATACCAAACGTAATATACCAACCAGGAAGATGACCCCTCTAAAAAATTCTTCGGGCCCCCATGCAAGCAAGTAGGCTTTTCTTGTCCATTCGCCCAGGGAGTGGAGCGAATACTAAAAAAAGACGGGCGGTACAAATGGATTTTTTAAAAATCATTTCTGAGGGAAGTTTTAACTTAAGTTCCTAATGGCTCAAATCGCTGTCTACTGCTTAATGCTCACTTTGTTTAATATCTATTAGTTCATTTGTCATTCGTCAAGATTTTCATTTCTATCCTAAGTCATTTCGTTTTTGTTTTATTTTTTTAAATTTATAATGATGTGTGCTTTCACTTTTTAATAGTACTTTGTTTTCCATGTAATAATAATGAGCAACGATATAAAACCAAATGAGCATTTTATCGGAAAAGAAAGCTACAAAACATGAAAGAAGATAAGAGGCAACCGAAGGCTCTAAAAGGTTTCTTTCGCATTCTGGACAAAATCATACAAATGTTGAGGTGGGGAGTTGTCAATACCAGTCACTGTTAACGAAGCATTTGCAGGTCGACATTCTTTTGAAACTGTAAGGTTATTTTACCTGATTGCAGTAATTTAATTGTTGAATTAAAATGGAACGATACGTTCATTTCTGTTACGGGTCTGAATTAAATTTCATGTATTTCAAAATATGTTTGAATACAATTAGTTTTCACGCGGCATATAAGTATATAACTTGAAAGGATATAATCGAAAGCGATGAAAGGTCATTTGGATGACAAGTAGTTTTTTTTCAGTATTCTCACTTTCAATCACAGCAGCATATACAGATGCTTATTTTATTATAACAGTATAACAATAATTATTAATCCATTCTCTGTTATTAAATTTAGATGGAGAGATATTTTAAATTAGTAATAATTCTAATGCAAAGTAGAGTTTTGATTATTAGTTACTTGTGTTCAGGGATGCACCGACATAGATGCTAGGGATGCGCACGAGACGAGTCGAGACAGGATTTTCCTGACAAAATTCGAGTCGAGACACGGCTCTTCCAATAGAAAAATATACATTTTTCGAGTCGAGACATCACTTTTACAGCACATTTTCAAGACGAGACAGCTACACATCTTGTCTCGTGGGCATCCCTAATAGGTGCAGTGTTCCTTTCAGAAAAAATCTTCCGGGGGGGTACACTTAGTATTCATAGGGCCACTGATGCTACTTTTTTATTTATTATTATATTACAGACGTATTATTTTGATCTCCTCCCGGGGGAAAGTGGCCCCCTAAAAATATGTGTGGACGAAACACTGCACAGGTAGTCTGAGAGTATGGATCCTTCAATTAGCACAATTTCAGGGGCAGATACTCAAAATTATTTGCATTTGTAGGCTATTCTGAAAAATCTTCGGACTCCAAAGAAAACTCTTGGGTGCATCTTTGCTTGTATTTACATTGTGTTACTGCCTGATTTCGTACGTTTATGTTGGAAAGAAACATGAAAGAATTGAATTGTTCTATAGGCCTAAGGGGCCCTGAAAAGAATTTTTGCGAAGGAACCTGATTTTAAAATGCTGCTGGATCGAGGACAAATTAAATATCAATTAAGACACACACATTTGTCATTTGTTGTGTATTGAACTAGTTTAACTAAAATTAATAAAGAATTATTTGAAATCAAGTATATCTCAAGAACGATTAAATGAACTAGCTTTGATAGCCATTGAAAATTACATTCTGAATGAAATTGATATTGATGCAATAATAAGAGATTTTGCCAAATTGAAAGCCAGAAAAGTGTCTTTATAACATGAACTTTACAGTAACAAAGAAAACGAGAAATTAAGCTAACTACCATATTTGTATCACTAGAAAATACTATTTAAATATGCTTTTAATGAAGTGTAAGAGCAAATCTCTTTGTCAAAATCAAACCTGTGATAATGTTAGACTTAAAGCTCATTAGTTTTATTCTATTTCGACTTTTATGTTTCAACTGTATTTGTCAAAATACATCTTAGGTATACATTTTAGTTGTTTCCTGTGCTTATTTAATAAAAAAAATATATAAATTATTAAAACTGGAACTTTGGTCATGATTCATCCACAGTTAATTAGGTTTAATTTCGCCATTTTCCTTTAATACTCACAGGAATACTGAATTATTATATTGTAATATCCTATGTGATGTCGTAAACAAGCAGTTCCACGCTTCAATGTTTACAAACAACACCACATGGTTCGGCAAGAGGATCTTCCACCAGAGGGACCTGTAATCACATGCAGACGACGGCTTCTGGCCCCTCCCACGGAGCAGAAGACGACATCGGAGCAGCAGCGCCACCGCCACCCAAAAGGACCCTATAAATTGGATGGACGAAGGCAACTCGACACCAGTTTTCTGGTGACCCTCCACTAGTCTGCTACGGGACTCTTGGAGTAACCTAACCCCAGGCCTCTAGTCTGCCACGGGACTACGCCTCTCCTATCTCCTGGCTTAGCCTGCTACGGGGCTCTGTCTGGGAATCCCAACCTCAGCCGCTTAGCCTGCTACGGGGCTCTGTTGGCAACTTAACCTGCCTCTGCTTGCTACGGAGCATTGGTTCCTTAACTCCACTCCTCTTAGCCTGCTACGGGGCTCTGTTGGAGATCCTGTCTGCGACCACTCGGTCAAAGACTACCTTTTACTCACCCTTTTAAATAGAGACCAAATTGTATAGTATTTTGTACAAATACTCATATTTTTATAATAAAACTGGTAGTGGGAGACGATTCCGGACACTCTTTTTATTAACTGCTCTACCTCTTCCTTATATGAGACGAATTTACACAAAGTTTTACATGGTGGAGGCGTTAACAGTGACTGGTATTGACAACTCCCCACCTCAACATTTGTATGATTTTGTCCAGAATGCGAAAGAAACCTTTTAGAGCCTTCGGTTGCCTCTTATCTTCTTTCATGTTTTGTAGCTTTCTTTTCCGATAAAATGCTCATTTGGTTTTATATCGTTGCTCATTATTATTACATGGAAAACAAAGTACTATTAAAAAGTGAAAGCACACATCATTATAAATTTAAAAAAATAAAACAAAAACGAAATGACTTAGGATAGAAATGAAAATCTTGACGAATGACAAATGAACTAATAGATATTAAACAAAGTGAGCATTAAGCAGTAGACAGCGATTTGAGCCATTAGGAACTTAAGTTAAAACTTCCCTCAGAAATGATTTTTAAAAAATCCATTTGTACCGCCCGTCTTTTTTTAGTATTCGCTCCACTCCCTGGGCGAATGGACAAGAAAAGCCTACTTGCTTGCATGGGGGCCCGAAGAATTTTTTAGAGGGGTCATCTTCCTGGTTGGTATATTACGTTTGGTATTTTTATTTGTATTAAGAAAATCTTAAGAAATTATACATATACATTATACTTGTCGTAAGCCAGGTGGGGCCCGGCCCCCTCGTCCCCTTTTAGGCGCCCATGCTTGCTTCAACTTTGATAATGTGAATTTCATTTACGGTGATCTTTCTCAACCCTTAACTGAGGTCATTGAACCAAAGTACTATGCGAAGACACTGTTTAAGACAAGATGGAGGAGCACCCTTGGAGACATTTCTTTCTACTGTGATAATGCCACCCAATCCATAAACAATACTTGCGGTTGAATTCCTTTCGCTTGTTGATCCATTCGGATTTTAAAGATATATTTGGCAATGATATTTTCTAGCAAGGTGTCGGAAGGATTGTTGAGGAAGGAATGAAGAGTCTGTTATATTTGTATTTTGTGCTTATAGTAGTATTGTGGAAAGAATACCACTGTCTTTAGCACTACGGTCATAGTGCTTAATACAACATCTATTGGAAAGCTAAATTTACCTTCATTTTATCTCATATTCGTAAAATATCTCTTTTCCCTCTTTAAAAAGGTCTATCCTGTGCCGTGGAAATTTCCCTCAAACTAGCATCACTTGTGAGTGTGGCATTGGCATCAATTGATGTACGAGTCCATTTCATTTGTAAAGGGTGTTTTACAGCCAACTACGCAAAGATTCGACTTTATTGTCCTTTTGATGTATTTTATCTGTATCTCAGTCTGTACAATATTTATTTGAAGCTAATTGAGGAAAATTTTTCATCATAACATTTTTTTAAATAAATATTTACATTTAAAACAAAATTCATTTTTCTAATTCATTCAGGGTTCTAAGATCTAATATCAAAGTTGAAATATCGCAAGTAAAACAAAAACATGTAATAGCAAATAGTTTTGAAAATAATTTCAGTTTAAACTAGCTGCGACTACATTTAATTCAAAATTGAACTTCTGGAGTGCAACATATGAGCGTAGCTAAAAGAAAAATCAATAAGAACAGTCGGGATTTGAACCTAAGCCATACAAGTAGGAGTCCCTTACACTAACCATTCATCTACTATATTTTGTTTACTAAAATATTTTCCATGTAGCAAAATGCCATTTCACACTGAAACATTAACAACATAAGAACAAAGATTTCAAGAAAATTTGCCAAAGCTTATGTGTTAAAAGTATCCCGGTATTCGCCCACTTGTACTGCAAAATCATTAGTCAGGATGCCTCGTATCGAAATTTGAACTTGGAGACTCCCAATTACGAAGCGTCAACACTAACCAGTAACTTTCGTTCGCTCAGTAAATGTCTTCAAATTACTTTTCTGTAATTATTTTTCAAAAATGTTTATTATTTTCATGAAGCAAAGAGTGCATCTTCTACTTGGGTTGAGAACTATATCTATTATACTTCTAACAGTCAACTAATAGTTGATGTTCATTATTTCTATCGATTTTCTACGTCTACTAAGTTATTTCAATTCTTTATAAGTTTTCCCTTCCGTTTATGATAATAGGATACACAGCATACACACCATTCAGCAACCGTTAGTTGTAGAAATCAGGCTTTTGCAACAGCAATTGTTAGCTCAATCGGTAGAGCGCAGACTCATGGATTCAAAGGTTACGAGTTCAAATCTAGTCAAAGTCAAAAGATTTTTTTTCTGATGTAATTCTTGAGATGGAAATGTTTCTCTCTTCACCTTTATCTCGTAATTCTGAATAGAGATGTTTGGATGTGAAAGAAAAAGTATACTAGAATATAAGAAAAGAAAGATAAATTACATGATACCTTTTGCAATTTTTAACTATATTTTCACCTATCTAGGACATTTCTAAAAAGTTCAGACTTCTAGACCTCCTTTTCGCTCTCTTACGTGTCCTTTAACTAATTTCTACAATTACTTATTGAGTCTAATTTACTTATAATTACTTATTGAGTAATTATACATATATTACAGATGTCTTATCTCTTTCTCTTTTCTCTACATCATGTCTTGAGATGAATGTTTTGACAATAGGTTACAGACACGATTTTACAAAATAATACGATCTGCGATATCAGTGATACATATTGTGGTGTTTAACTTAACATATAAAACAATAAATAGAAAAACTGAGAATACGAATCTTTTCGTGCACTGATGCTTCAAATCTGTGCCTTTACTCCCTATACCTATGTTAATTCCCTAGTCAAAATAAAAACTCTTCAAAATTAATCAAAAATTCTTATACAACCATCCCTTTCTTGGAGTACTGCGCGGTCACATACCCGTCACTGCGATGTAAAGGCACTTGTGGCGACGAGGATTCAATTTGCTGGCCATGTTGTACTATACATATTTGCAGATGTGTCGCCCAAGCTGTATGAACACGGAGTAATGACTCAGGTGTAATTTATGCACATACATCCTGCATCCGTTGCTCCAAATGATCTAGATTTCTAATCTTTTCAGCATATACTATTGCCTTTAGGTGACTCCACAAGTAAAAGCCCAATAGTGATAAACAGGGTCGAAGTGAGACGGTATGCGGTGGTATACCATACCACCTCTGGTTTTTCAAGAGATGAAGGCATACCACCTCTGGTTTTTCAGTAATCCAGACATACCGTCACTGGAGAATATACCTTAAATAAGCTCATTTTATACACAATAATTAACGAATAGCTTTGCAAGTAGAAGATTTTATTTCTTATGTAGAAATAATATCCAAGTCGACAACACCGACATTTTTGTTATCTTTTTCCTGACTTTTGTTTCCTAATGAAGTGTCTTCAAAGAAGTTTATCTAATTTTCACCTCCGGTGCTTGGGGTCCCTGGTTCGATCCCAGCTCCCGCCGTGTGGACTTTGTGGTGGACAAACACCGTGCTCGTGGGTTTTCTCGGGGTTATCGCGTTTCCTCCCACTTTCTTCATTCCACCATTTCACTCATCTCTCATCATCACCGTCTCCTTTAGCCTAACCGGCATAAGCGTGGGACGTAAAACTATAGATTTCATTTAATTTCATTTCGTTTATCTAATTTATATTGCGATGTGTCATATTGAATTGTTTCTTTCGTATGTATGTATGTATGTCTTCTTCCCTTAATGCATATAAATGTAGCGTTTTGAGCATGGGTGCATTTAGAGGTTGTCTGCTGTGCAGGGCGGATCTTCCGGGGGTTTTGAATACCCCTCAGTCGAGTAGGGGGTTCGAGAGTTTTCCCGCAGAAAATTGTTAATATGAAAAGCCGGCTTTTGACCATTTTCGTGTATAATTCTCTATGATACAACTAAAGTGGTTGGCGTAGGATCAAAGTCTCTGCATTCTCCCCCCGTTAGGGATGCGCACGAGACAAAATTTCTAGCTGTCTCGACTCGAAAATGTGCTGTAAAAGTGATGTCTCTACTCAAAAAATGTATATTTCTCCATTAGAAGAGCCGTGTCTCGACTCGAAAAATGTATATTTCTCCATTAGAAGAGCCGTGTCTCGACTCGAATTTTGTCAGGAAAATCCTGTCTCGACTCGTCTCGTGCGCAACCCTATCCCCCGTAGCTAAAAACAAGCTCTCCAATGGTTTTCAGTCATTATGTAAATAGAAATGCGATTTTTTAGACAACATACCATCACTGTATTTCAACATTTAGATAGCCGGTATGTCGAGTCAAAATCGTAATAAAATATACCGCCTTTGCTTTTTTTTCCACTTCGAACACTGGTGATAAATCATGCTATCTGGCAGGTCATTCCACTGGCCCACATCGAATAGGAAACTGTTCATCTAAATACTGACGAACCTGCAGTCCGTAATGAGATGGCAATCCATCATGTTGATAAAATAAGGAAAGGCTGCCATTCGGGGCCGACAATGAGGGAAGAATGGGTTATTCTAACATGTCCACGTAACACTCTACAGTTAGGGTGCCAGAGATAACAAATGGGCCAATGATACGTGTCCCTCAGAACTCTACCCACACCATATTTTTTTCTGCACCAAACATTTTGCACTGACCTGTCTATTTGGGGTTTTCTTGAAACCAGTAGCTTAGATTTCGTTTGTTTACCTCTCCTATAACATAAAATTTGGCTTCATCGGTGTGTGAAATTTGCATTGCAAAGTTGGGGTTCTGCAGCAATTATTCCACTAGCTACTCACAAAATTCCACTCTCCAATCTGGGTCGTCTTCAGAAAGATGTTGCTGCAGCTGCAGCTTGAACAGATTTCACTTATGCGTCTGTAACATCCTACAAATGGAGGCTTGGCTGACGTGGCATTCGGCGAGTGATAATCAGCGTATACTGCGTTGTGGAAACGTAACAAACGATAGGAACACTGTCGTAGCTTTGCCTTTGTCAGTAGCAGTTTTGGGTCTACCTGATCCTGGGCCTGGCATGTTCTCGACTGTACCTGGTTCTTCGAACTTGATCAGTAACTGTGCCATTATATTGCAACGTCAAAAACTGAAGCATATTGAGGATATCTTTCATTGAAATCACGACTTCCAGCACGGGCACTTCTACTACCCCACATCTTGACGATCTCAGTGCGATCGTCTTGACTAATGACATGGTTAAGCACCTGTAAATAAGATATAAATTTTAATGCACCTGGAAATAAGGGTTTAATGTGTTTATAACTTTAAAGTTATTCCAGTTATGTTAAATCTACTTACACCATTAAGTTTCTCTTAAAATTCTAGAATTGTTTCATATACCACATTATCCCATTCCCATTTAAACTTTTGGCGAGATTCAAAATGATGAACAGTAAGATGACACCCGTTCACCTGACACGCACCGTAAAGATTCTCTCTCGGCCTGACATGTCTCTACAAGTACCAATTCCGGAAATGACGTAACAATATTTCATGTAATTTTTCACTTTTGACCCTAATTTCCTCCATGGAGGAAAAAAAATAGAATTTTCGGACTCTTTACTTGGACCACAATCCTACACTTGTGTCAGTTTTAAAGTTTACATGTCTGTAGGAAGTACTAGATTTTCAAATGTTTCTCAAGTGAGACTACAATATGTAGGTTTTGCCTTTTCCTCCGAAGTTTCCTCTATGGAGGGGAAATTTCTCGAGTTTTTCGTTTATCGTCTTTGCTTCTTCTACAAATCCTACACTTGCGCTAAATTTCAAATTTCCATGTGTACATAAAGTACCCTGTAGGTTTTCAATCACTGTCATAAGGTGAGAGTACGTAATTTTCTCTTTCTCCTTAATTTTTTTCCTTTAAGGGGAAAATTTGCAGTTTTCGGATTTTCTCCTTTATTTGCGTCATAAATTCTACATTTTTGCCAAATTTAAAGTTTCCATGTCTACAGGAAGTACCGCATAGGTTTAAAATCGTTGTCGTAAGTGACGTTACGATATGTAATATTGAACATGCCCCATAATTTTCCTCCTTAGAGAGGAAAATTTCTAGTTTTCTGACCCCCCCCCCCCCCTTCTATCACAAATCCTACGTTTGAGTCAAACTAAGTTTCCATGTTTATAGAAAGTACCCTATAGGTTTTGAATTAAATAACTTAACTCTACTGTAATTTTGCACTTGTCTTATAATTTTTTTCCCATTTGATGTAGAAATTTACAGTTTCCAAATCTTTTCCCTTTGTTTGTGTCACCAATCTTACGTTTGGCCAAATTTTAAGTTTCCATGGTTACTGTAGGTATATACTATAGGTTTTGAATCAAGTTAATTCTAGGTTAAAATGTATTATTTTTCCCTGCCTCCTATATTTTATTCTTCTTGGAGGGGGAAATTTCAAACTTTCAGATTCTTTCCTTTGTTTGTGTTATACACTTACATTTTTGCCAAAATTTAAGTTTCCATGTATACGAGAAAGTACCTAGTACCTATATTTTAAAGTGATGTAACTATGAATAAAATTTGGAACTTGGCCCATAATTTTCCTACTTGGAGGAAAAAAATGTTTTGGATTTTTTTCGTTATCTCTATTACAAATCCTTGGCGCTATCTCTTGTGCCAAATTTGAGGTTTCCATATGTACAGGAAGTAATCTTAAGGTTTTGAATCAAATGACGTTAACTATGTAATTTTGACCTTAACCCATAAATTTCCTCCTCGAAGGAGAAAATTTCCAATTTTCGAGTTCTTTTTCGTTATCTCTATCACAAATATCATATTTGTGCTAGGTATCCATGTGTACAGGAAGTGCCCTTAAGGTTAAAGGACGCAACTATATACATATTTTCCCTAATTTTCGTCATTGGAGGAGGAAATTTCCAATTTTGGAATTCTTTGATATACTTTTATTACAAATCCTAGATTTGTGCTAAATTTCAAGTTTCTATATCTACAGAAACCCTATAGATTTTGAAACAAGGGACGTAATTTTGATCTTGCCCTCTAATTTCTCTCCTTGAAGGGGAAAATTTTCAGTTTTTGGATTTTTCGCTTTGTTTCTGTGACAAATTCTACATTTGTGTGAAATTTTAAATTTCCATGTCTACAAGAACTACCGTATAGGTTTTGACTCATGTAACATAGCCATATGTAATTTTGCTTTTGCAACCTAATTTTTTTCTGGAAGGAGGAAATTTTTAGTTTCCTTTTTCTTCTTCTTTTATTTGTATGACAGCTCTTATATTAGTACCAAATTTGAAAGTTCTATGTATACAGGAAGTATCCTATAGGTTTTAACTCCAGTGATGTAATTTCGTTCTTTTTTTTTATCATAAATACTCTATTAAAATATATTTTTCTTTAAGTTGCCTTGTATAGCAGGGGACAAAAGAATATATGTAACCGGGAAGCGGTTATAGTGGCAGTGTATAGATGTAATATATGGACACTATGAGAAGAGGAAAAACAAGGTATGGAAGCCTTTAAAATGTAGTGCTATAGAAGAATGATGAAGATTAGATGGACAGACAAGGTATCAAATGAGTGAGTATTGGAAATGATAGGAGTGAAAAGGAGTATATTGAAGAATCTTCCCAAACGACGAGACAAGATGATTGGACACATTATAAGACATGGAGGAATCACTTAGTAGCTATGGAAGGAATAGGAGCAGGAAAAATGCCTATATGAAAGCCGCGATTGAAACATACTCTGACCAAATAATACAAGATATGAGGAAGAAAAACTACAAAGAAATGAAATGTCTGGCCCAGGATAGTGAAGGGTGCAAGTCTGCGTCAAACCAATCGAGAAATTACTGACCTGAGAAGATGACAAACCTTTTATGTCCTATTTGGCCTTATTTTATCACTCCAAAGCCACATTAACTAACACCGTAATAGAACCCAGGTCGTATACTAATCATATTACCTGTTGACAGAGAATGTGTATGTCCCAATACATCAAGTGTATTGATTGTAGACATCTACTTGCGACCTTACAATAAGCGTAGTTGCATCGAACTTATTTGTATAGAACAAACCACCATTACCGTGTTTGTGACAATGAATGACTTGTGTATTCAAGCATTAGGTGTTTATCAGTTTCGGCACCATTTAAAAAGTTTAAAAATGAAATACTATTAAAATCTCAGAGTAATTTTGTAGAGAAGACAAATACATACTGCTTAGGAAACTAAAGAACGTTTTCGCGGTGGTCATCTTTGTTTAATATGTGGTTTAAGTTTAATATGAATAATATGAAGTCATAATTGAACTGAAGACATACTCTTTCACAATGAGAAATATAATAATAGACAAAAAAAAAAAACTATTCTACTCTAATGGTATTTTTCTAATTACTCTTTTAGTTTACTTCTAATGTTTTAAAAAAACTGATGTGGAAAAGTGGGAACGTACTGATGAACTCCCAAATATGAAAATTTCACAAGGCATAAGAAAATTGTTGATTGAAAGTCGGACAGCTCAAAAAGGCAGACACATTTCCCTCCCTCATTAATTGTCTGAGGGCAAGTTGCTTCCGTCGGAGCTTTGAGATTTTCTACATGCTAATCATAATGCTGCAAATTTCCTAATTTTAAAATTATTATTATATATTTTATCTTGTATTATTTTCGTCTCGTCTCGAAATTCGGAGACATCCTTGTGTCTCATCTTGTGAGCATTCCCTGCGACTGCCCTATTACACACGACGGATCTGGTGAAATATATAATGAATGTGAAGATGTAATTTTTTTTTTTTTTTTTTTTTTTTAACTTTGCGGAATACATGATAACACAAATTACCCCGTAATGTCTTTACTGCTGCCTACAAGAGGTGACGGTATAGAACAAATATGACCACTTAGAGCAGTAATTAGGGATAGGCACGAGCGAGTTTTTTCTTAGAAACTCGACTCGACTCGAAACAGATCTTTGAGCTCGACTCGAGAACTCCGCTCGAAAAATTTCCTTCAACCCACTCGAGTTTTGAGTCGAGTCGAGCCAAAACGAGCCAAATCCTGTGTGTAGTTTTAAGTACTCTCTTCAGGTATCCTACGTAGACAATATAAATATTTTATTATCAATGATACAATTTATTACTCTACAATTATTATTATTATTATTATTATTATTATTATTATTATTATTATTATTATTATTATTATTATTATTATTATTATTATTATTATTACACCGTGTATAAACATGAAAGATAGGTGGTTTGTATCTGAATACTAAAAATGAGTTGACTGCCGATATCGGTAGTCCTGAAGTCTAGTAGGCAAGGACATCATTCACGAGTTTCTGAATTTGAGTTCCGGAGAAGCAAGTACTCGGGCTCGAGCCTGAAATTATTAAAAATTATAGGATGCAGACCAAACATGTTTAAAACTGCTCGGCTCGGGTTTAAGGTTGTCAACGGCTAAGCTCACAGTTCATTCAGTATCGAGCCGAACTGAGAAGTGGGCCGATCCAACAATTAACCCAACAAAGCCGGCTCGAGCTCATGGCTTATTCCAACCAAGCCGGTTCGAGCTCATGGCCCACCTGAGCAGAACCTAAGCGAGCTGATGGTTCACACTAACAGAGCTGACTCGCGCTATCGGGTCAGTTAAGCCGAGTCGAATCGAGCCGATGGACTCGTTTTAACCGAGCCGGCTCGAACCGATGGCTCGCCCAAGCCGAGTCGAAGCGAATTGGTGGCTCATCATAACCAAGCTGGTTTAAGCCATCTGTACAATTGAGCCGAATCGATGGCGCATCCCAACCGAGCCTGCTCAAGCCATATGCTCAATTGAGCCGAGCCGATGGCTTATCCAAACCGAGCTGGCTCGAGCTGTTCGCTCAGTTGAATCAAGCCAAACCGGTTGACATCACTACCCGGTTGAGCTTCTGCTTGGGCTCAAAATTCGACCGTGCTGGTCTCAGCTTTGATGGTAAGAACTACAGTAAATACTTATATTGATGCTCACAACATTTGAGGCTGTCTCATTATAAAAAGCTACTGTCGTCTCGCTATCGAGACGAGACGAGATGTGAAAAATGAAATCTTTAAGTTTTACGTCCCACGGTTATGCCGGTTAGGCTAAAGGAGACGGTGATGATGAGAGATGAGTGAAGTGGTGGAATGAAGAAAGTGGGAGAACTCCGAGAAAACCCACGAGCACGGTGTTTGTCCACCACAAAGTCCACGCTGCGCGAGCTGAGATCGAACCAGGGAACCCAAGCACCAGAGGTGAATGCTCTACCACTGAGCCACCGCGCCCCCCAAGAGACGAGATGTGAGCAGTGTCCCCTGTCGTGAAAAACACTAAAAGTATTCCACATTACTGCTTACATTTCTCATGGCTGTCGCTTTCCAGGCTAATCAGGTCATATTTTCGAAACGAGTTAAAACGAGCTGAACGAGCGTGCCATATATCAAATTCGACTCGACTCGAAACTTGATCTCAAAACCAATGACTCAGCTCGGAACTCGACTCGAGAAAATTACATTTGATGCGACTCGAAACTCGACTAGAACTTGAGTCGAGTTTCGATATGAGTCCAGTTTTAGCTCGACTACTGCCCATCCCTATAGCAGTAATTTTGACAGAACCCTAAACAGCATCTCTACTCCTGACATTTTTGCTCCATTTTCGAATTGAAAAATCTATAGAAAGAGAGACAGAGAGTGAGTGAGTGAGGACTAATATGTAAATGTTTATGCTCCCCATTATCATCAGCCTAATAGATATAAATATTTATAAATCAATGAATATTGTTTTCCCTTTTATTTCATTGTATTTGTATTCCATTCATTAATATGAAAACTTTGAATTATGCTAATCGTCACATTATTCAATAAATAATTACCAGCACATAATACATATCCAGTGAACAGAAAAATATTTTGTGCAGCCGGTTTACGATATGAAAAATGAATTTTCTGTCAGCTCAAAGTGCAAAATTCTTATACTTTCTACATAAGTGTGGACCTCTAAAAATATACAAAACACATTGTACATAGGCCTACTTTAAAACACGATTAGAACATTTAAACTATTTTTACCAATCTGGCTTCTGAACCTTAAGTCACAGTATCTGCCACAGTTTCTTATAAGGTCCGTATTCCTTCTTTTCTCATTGTGACATCTTAGAAGATGTCAGTGGACAGTTGTGTGGTCTGCACTGCGCCTTTCTTTTCGTAACCAAGACAACATATGGCTCAAGATTAAACATGCTCACAAGGTACATTTTTTGTACACGCAAATTACAATTTAAATCAGTTATTTTTACCGGTATGCCATACCGGCCTATTTTCCAACTTTCGGAAGCATAACCGGCTCACTTTAAGCACTGCTGTAAAGGGACATGTACAGATGTTGTGACGAATGACAAGGAGATACATGCTCATATGTGAATGATGCGCTGTGTAGAGAGCGCAGGTTCAGCTAGTAGTATATTAAAATGCTAGAAAAGTTTATATGTTTGTGGCCAATCCTTTCGACACTGAGATCTCAAAAATCACTAGTGCTACTATCTGTTCAAAATAAGAAACGAATTGACTTTTAGAGCAAGACGTGTTACCCTGTTCTCATATCGCGAGTATTCTGCTAAGGCATCCGCTTTAACTATCCTTTCCAATCAAACGGTGGTTATAGAGAATGCTTCAGTTTTCACCGATCGATTCCAAATTTTGTGTAGATTTGCCAGTTCTCACTGAAATTTTCAAAAAAATCTTGTCTTTACTTTTCACACATTTTAGGCGTCATTTTGGTCCTATTAGTTTAATATTGCCACTAGGTTGATTCCCTTGTGAAAGGCAACCAGTAGAGGAGCTACGTACAGCGGGTTGATGGACATTTCAGGCGCTTTGATGCAAACTGAATGATAAAACCTATTGCAAGCTGGCAACTTCGAAGGCTTGTGGACCCAAAATGAGGCGTACTCGGATATGGAATTATAAGAAAAAAATATTTGCATTTAGTATCATCTATTACTTATCCATGTTTGCCACAAATTCCCCTCAACATTCTATATATTCTATAACTACATTTATGTACTTGTCCATAGCAATTCACTTCCTTTGAGAGTCTTCCTGTCTTTGACTTGTTTATAAAGGAACTTGCGCAGATATACTGTGAGAAGTGAGAAGGAAATTCACGCTCATATTAGAAGTGTGCGCTGTGTGAATAGCGCAGTTCAACTAGTATATATAAAAATGGTGACTATGTTTGTGATTTCGTTCCTTTTGAACTACACGACCCGTCTCGATCAAATTTTCAACATAGATGAGGTTCGGGCCTGGGATGTTATATATATATATATATATATATATATATATATATATATATATAGTGGCGGATCCAGGATATGATCAAGGGAGGGGCTAAACCATAATTTGCCGTTTTATGCAGTGTAAAGCAGAATTGAAGCCCATTTTATCCAGTGTAAACCTGAGCGTCAAGGGGGGGCTATAGCCCCTTAGCCCCCCCCTTGGATCCGCCCTTGTATATATATATATATATATATATATATATATATATATATATATATCCTTTATGTCCAAAATGAAACGTATTCTCCCCTTACGAAAAATTGAGTATTATTCTGCTAGTAAATTGCTAAAGTGATTGTACAAACACAAATGAAGAGCGTTTATCAACGTTTAAAGATACTTAAGTCATTACAAAATATACTTCAATATAAAAGAGAACGTACAAATCCTTTGTCCGCTCATCACGCTAATACGGCTGAACCAATTTCTTTTATTTTTGGGGGGTTATTAGGATTTGGACCCTAGATGGTTTTTATCATATCACTTTAATTTTCAATTACCAGTGTCTTGAGATAATTGACCATTCAGGTGTCCATTACGTACAAATCCTTTGTTAGTTCATCATAGGTATAAAAATAAACGTATTTATATGCAACCCGCATGACCGTGTCACTCGGCGGGTTAACATACATGACAGGCGTTATAATGGTTTTTATCATATCACTTGAAAGCGAAAAAGTAAAAATTATCTAAGTAACAAAGTTTATTGCGTTCGGGGGTGACCGCAGCGAAGCGGGGCGGGTTAACATAAATGACAGGCGATATAATGTTAACATTTACTGCAATCTTCTATGGTTTTTATCATATCACTTGAAAGCGAAAAAGTAAAAATTATCTAAGTAACAAAGTTTATTGCGTTCCGGGGTGACCGCAGCGAAGCGGGGTGAACGCTGCTAGTACTTCAATAATTTATATGGTGTAAATGTTGTTATATCACATACTTCGTGGACTTCTCGTGGTTCTGAATGATTCTGATAAGTTCTAGATTTAGTTGAGTTGGTTCTGAGTTACGCTATATGAGACGGGACCTAGTTGATTAACGTGGAATCCGAACCACATGAGTTCCCGCCGACTTCTAGATTTAAACCAGAACGAACTTAAAAAGAATTAATTTTTCTTATTAACTTGTACAGGCTTTATACCAATTGTTCTATGTACTTCATTATTATACTTATTAAACAATTCTTGTAATGTATTTATCCATTTATAATTTCATTGAGTACTAAATTTTTTTTTCACATATTTTGTTTAAGAATTCTGTTAAAACGTTCTACGATATGTTGTTTTACGAAGACACATGCTCAAAATGGAGGGCTCAAAATTGAAAAAATCGGAAAATGTCATTTCTCTATGACTTACGGTTCCCGAGATCTGGCTCCTTAAATATCCCTAAATCCGAACTCTTTTTGGCCAATATTTGGGGAATGGTGAAAGTGACGTGACGCGAAAAATTGCATCACTTTCTCAGATAGTTTTTGATGCTGCATCAAATAGACGGCTCCAAATTAAAAAAAAAAAATTCGTAAATAACACAAATACATACAGACATAGAGAATTCAGTAAGGAATACTTTTAAGTTCGTTGAAAATGATGGGAAAAAATCAGGGCATAAATTTGTACATAAACTAACAAAACGAGACAAGACAATAAAAACTTTTCGAAAATCAAAATGAGACGAGATAGAATCGAATAGAGAAGAGAGAAATATAATGAGACGAGAAAACCTTATTTTTCGTCTTGTCTTATAAGCAGCATATATCTTCGAAGTATTGAATAATAATCTTGAGAAATTTCAATAGTTTGCACAATATTTTGAAAAATGTGCATAATGGGGAGCGGAAGGAATGTGCATTTTTAATAAATACTGGAAGCAACAAACCAAACACCACTTTAGTAATATATATGCTAAGTTTGGAACCAGCTCACTTATGTTACGTTTGAATTCTTTTTTTTTTTTTAATTTTCTTTAAACGTAGAATAACTCTACTTTTTAAAAGACCATTCCTCCTATTATTCAATCCTTGCATATTTTCTCAGCTGCTAGTTTTCTTTACCAAAAGCTATATTTTATGAATACTGTTCCATAAATATGAGCTGTGAATGAAACCGGGTTCTTTTTTTTTTTCGCTGTGAAAAGAAACTCAGAACATATTGGGGAGAAAAGAAGAAAGAATTTGGCTATATATTTTTCCATACTAGTTTCATTCGCTATCTTGTGGTTTTTGGAAAACCAGTATTAGGATATGTTACAAACCAGGGAGATTATTAGGCGGCAATCTTTCACTTTTGTTGCCAGCGAAAGAACAAGGAATCTTCCAGGCTTCTATTTATTCTTGATCTATTAGAGAGTCTACAGTTACATACAGTCTGCAACTGACGCAACATCATTAACTGCAGCAAAATAGCGTTGTATGCAAGCAATGCAATGCAATGTAAAGGAATAAAGAATAAGATTTGTGTGCATATATTATATATATGTATATAAAAGGACGAAACTGCATTTTTTTATGACTCCTCGAGTGCACTCATGTGGTTTGAAGACTTTCAATTGATAACTTTCCGAATACAAAGTAGCAAAATCTTTGGAATCCTGGCTTAACGAGCTGTTGAAGCTTCCTTTGTTAAACTCTTTTATTACAAGCATAGTATTTTTTTTTAAAAAAAAGTTTATTTGCCTTAGCAGCTTCTTTAAATGTTTTGCATCGTGGGACTCAGGACAAAGAGATGGTTTCCTAATTCATACCAACATTGTTAGAGAAGCCTACATGAATGAATGCATGTGTAAAAAACGGAAGAAAGAAAATGCATCATACGTTTTTTTAAAATGCTAATGTTTCTTTTTGACACTTTTATGTATTTTACATCAGAAAAAGGAACTACTTCTGTGTTGCATCTTTAAATAACATGAAGACGAAAGAGTTTCTGCCCTCTCCTCCTTCTAAACTGCAAGTGACATCATAATGCTGATATAATGTTTCGGATTTGGCGTCAGACGACTGAGGCATGAATGGCTGGATGCAGTTCTTGTGAATGACATTCAAGAATATTTAAAAACGGGATATCTTTAGAACGGGAGGAGGGTCCAAAGTGTCAGCCATATAGGCTGGATTGATGAGCACTTACTTATACCGTACATGCTAACATGTGAATAGGTAATGAACTGGTTTTCCTCATATGGACTCCTGGAGAGGAGCTGAAAAGGCCTAATTATTGAAAGCCATACGGTTGCGAGAATATGTATTTGTTGTTGCTTTAGTGGTGACACAACCTTTCTGTCGTTAATATTTCAAGAGATGCATACACTACAACACAATAAGCTATTTCGATAATACAAAAAAAAAAAAAAAAAAAGTGGTCAAGCATTCTGTTTAATTTACCGAAAATTCTACAATATAATTCACAGTGTACAATATAACGAACAAGAATTTTAGAAATAATCAAAACAAAATGGATTAAAGGAGTGCAATCTTGGCCAAGAATTAGTTTTTGGATTAGGGGCCACAAAATTTTTGAAGGCCTCTAAATCGAGTTTTCGTATTTTCTACGGAATAAGCACATCATACTGAGTTGTGTGATAGTTTGGATTTGGCTACACTATATGTAGTTCTCTAAATATAATATATTGGATCTTTTAATCTAAAGAGATATACTAGGCATATACTAATTGGCATATCTCATTGAAAGCCAAATGATATAGGGAAAATGTAAATCCTCATGCCTAGTTTTCGACGAAAAATACATTTTTTGGAAGCTTAAAACAAGGATATTATAAAATGGAGGATCTGCTCTTACAACAAAATCTTGAAGCCATACGTCACAGTTTCGCCACCCCTACTCTGCCCACTCCGCTCAATAAGATCGCCATGTTTTGAGTCATCAATCATAACGGAAACGAAAGTAGCCAATCCGACGATGGAGGAAACGAGAGTAGCCAATCAGACGTGCCGATGCTCGGTTGTTTTTTGGCTTCATTGATTTAATAGGATAAAGATACGTATGGGCAGATCCTCTATTTTATAACATCCTTGGCTTAAAGCGTAATCCTGAACGATAATCATGCTATCCATTAACATGTGAGTAATCCTTAAGTATGAACTTATCAAAGTTTTTCTTCATTCTGACACTAGTAAATCAACAGTAAATTCTATAGTTAATGAGATATAAAATCCAAAGTTCTTCAATTTTTGTTTTGTCTGTCCAAAGACCCAATCTATATCATTCGATAGATCATATCAAATTGGCCGTACTGCAACCCAGGGAAGGTACTTTCTAGAGGCCCCACTCACATGTACGTACTGCCCCCTGCCCAGACAATAAAAGGGAGTCCGGGAATGTTACTCTGGTCCAGTTTTCATTTTTTGTTCCAAGACTCCGTAACCAAGGCTGGCTCCAAAATTTTAAAAATTACTAGAAGCATTTTCATCATAAAAGTTTAAAAAAACATGACATGAGCCACACCTATATAATTCATGGACCCTTTCGAACATGTTGAGAAAGAGCCCATTATAAAAGTTTTTGACGGAGCCCTCCTTTTATTTTCCCGCTCCAGGGCCCCCAATGGTTTTAATCTGGCCCTGTACATTTTCTATACGGAAAACAACAGTGCTGTAAAATGTAAATTATTATTTAGTTCCACGTTATGGCATCATTTGAGATTTCAACTTAACTGAATACTTCAATATTATCAAAGTTATAAAGCAGAATGGGAAATCAGGAACCTTTCAAGGGTTGAATTACGAAAAAAACGTGAGAGACTGTTTTCTTAATATCATGAACTGGCAACCTGGTCTGGCTGTATTACCGGTACTCGTCATGTTATTGTATTCCGTTCTGTTACTCTCGTATGCGCGGAGTGCGTAACGTGTGCGTTTTTGTAGGCCTACATATACCGCTACTTAAGATACAAGGAGGAGGGCCACAAAAAAAAAAAAAAAAAAAAAAAAAAAAATGACTGTCCAGGGTCCACCGGGAAATTTCCCGCCTGGCCAGTACGGCCCTGCAAATCGGACAAAATGATATATTTAAGGGTAATTTCTGACACGTAAATTTCAAGGAAATTGATTGAAACGAAGTTTTGATGTTCCTAAATTGTATGTTGTTCGTTGTCAGTTTTTATTCTGGAGAAACAAATTGTTTATTTATTCATGTGATGTTTTATGTAAATTAGTAAGTTTCCCTAAAGCGAAAAAAATTGTCATTATTATTTTGTAAAGCAAATCTTGATTATAAATAGACACTGCACTTAACTTTCCGTAACGGATTTTATTTATTAAGTCCAAGCCTGAAATTCGTTGTCCAATAGCTCAGGAACTAAAAGTCTCTACTTGACCAAATTTCAAATATTGATAGAACTTTAACAAGCTTAATAATGCATGTGAAATACCGTAGTGTCCAGGCATTTGATTTTTGAGAGTTATTCATTATCAAATTTCGGGGTTTGGACTCAATCTAAATCCTTATACTTATTCTTACGTGTTTGAGAGTTTTAAGATGTTTGATCTAGAGTGGAACAAAAAAAGGTCGGGGTGCTACCCTAAAATGCCCACACGAGAGGTTCAAAGTTTGTGCGAGACATCGTATTCAGACAAATTCTATATAATAGGTGCAGAAGGAAGAACGCAAAATACTGCCCACTCCACGTTCATGTGAGGGGTATTTGATAGTTTATCAATAAAACTACAGCATCGAAATTGCGAAGTAAACTAAAAATGTACTGCACGTATTATAAATGGGTTATACAAGTATGAGCATAAATGAGGATCATTTTCTTTTCTTTTTTTCTTTAGTTGTGACTTTTTCAACTTGACTTCTCTATTTCTTTTGGTGAAAGTTTTCATTTTTTAGCTATGAGCAAAGCTTTACGGATATATTTAACATCAAACTACTAAACTAACTAACTCTATGACCTATGGAACCCATAAGTTAAATGCCGCGTTCACAAAAACTCTCCATTGATTTCTGTCCTTAGGAAATTGAATCCAGTTTCTACTTTGTACAGTATTTCTATTTCTGCGAGAATCATCTTAATATTGTCCTCCCATCTATACCTAAGTCTTCCCGATTGGATTTCCAGTTAAAATTTTGAAAGCGTACCTACTTTCTTCCATTCTGGCTACATGACTTATCCACCTGAACCTCCTAGACTTGATAACCTTAACAATGATTGGTAAATCATATACTGTAAAATATGTAGTTCCTCGTTATGAAGTTTCCGCCATCTCAAATTCCCGTTTGTCTTGAGTTCGAATATGCGTCTCAGGGTCTTGTTCTCAATGGTCTCAATCTATGTTCTTCCCTCAGAGTAAGCGACCATGTTTCGCAATCATGCAACACAACAGGCATGATTATCGTTTTATATATTTTAAGCTTCAAATTGCTCGACTAAATTCGCAACAACCAAAGATTTTGAACTGAATAATAACAGGAGTTTCCTGCTTTTACTCGACATTCAATTTCTTGGCGATTTTTTTTCTCTGTTAATATTGATCCTAGATATTTGAAAGTATCCACTTTATCAAAAGTGTGATTTGATATAATAATAATAATAATAATAATAATAATAATAATAATAATAATAATAATAATAATAATAATAATAATAATAATAATAATATGTCGCTACAAGCTACGAGAAGAAAACTCTTAAATATTTATTAAATCTTACTCATATAGCTTGTAGTGATAAAATGCTAACTTTTAACGATATGACTTTCCTCAAGAGCAGCCATTGTATTGAGACGTTAAGAGTCTTCATCCCGGCGAAATTAAAATACCGCTAATTATACAATAATTATGTGATATCTTCAAATAGATAAAAGATAATTCTAATATGGAACAAGAGCGCCCTAGACAATATTATTTTGCGTCAGGTACCGTTATCACAAGTCACCTAGTGGCTTTCCGTTTTCAGCTGTTTAGAAACGCGAAAATAAATGCCGATTTTCAAAATGTCTCGAAATCGAAAGCAAATAAGTGAGTCGTGATAACGGTTTCTTATGTAAAATAATATTGTCTAGGGCGCTCTTGTTCCACATTTCGATTATCTTTTATTTATTTAAAGATATCACATAATTACTGTACAATTAGCGGTATTTTAATTTCGCCGGGATGAAGACTCTTAAACTAAGGATTTTCATATTTCATTTCATTTTCCATTTTCAAAGACCTGTCACATGATTTATATTGTTTAAGGGGAAAATGTGTTTTCTTTTTTTAAAAAAATCAATTTTATGTTACATCAGTATAGAAAGTACTTTCATAGTATAGATAATTTGTAACGCGCATTCACAATCTCACACATGAATTATATATACACATACGTTGTCTAGACATGTCCATACATTTAACTATTTTTCGTTTTTCTTTTTATTTCGTCCCAAAAACTATCAATTTAAATTTAGGAAAAAAAAGAAAAATAGAACAAGAAAATTAAAAATTAAAAAAAAAGAAAATGGCGCTCTAGAGAGTAGACGGCATTATCTAGGCGACCATGACAAATCTTTATCATTTATCCTCTTTCTACACACACACACACACACACACACACACACATATATATATATATATATATATATATATATATATATATATATATATATATATATATATATATATATATATATGTATATATATACTCCATTTGACTTTAAAACGTTTTTTTGTTTAAGTTAATGTTAAAGAGCAAAAAAAGAAAACACTGCAATTCTGGTATGCAATTCCATTTTTGTGGAAAACTGTGTCTGCTCAATGGGGATGAAAAATGCAAGTGATGTAATATGGAAGGAAGCTTCAACGATAGAAGGTAAAGCAAAAGGGGGATTAGGAGCTACAGAAAAGAGAAGAATTGGTGGTGTCAAAGTGGCAGAACTCTCGAAATTACCCTCTCATGTCAAGAGACATTGCTTTCCATTCTATTTAACTTGGAAGATTCGATTATGGATGTCTAGTGTCATTTTTACAGTATGAAACAATCTGCTCTTTGGAGAATCTAGGCGAGAATTTTATATCTAGCACGGTTAAAAAGAAATACTAGTTGCTCCTACATTTTTTCCAAAAGAAAACAAGGAGAATTTAACACAAGCGCGAATAGTTCAATAAATGGATGGATTAAAATAGCAGTGGTCTAAGCCGGTTTTCAAAAAGAAAAAAAACTTGGACATAGAAGTCAAAACTAGATGAGTAAACCTGTGAACAGTAAACGTAAATCTGAACTTTATTCAAGTGCTAACAGATGATAGTACAAGTTCTCTTGATAAAGAATACAGCTTTTCTTTTAAATTTATTACTGTGATTTTTGCATTAATTTCTCAAGAACAGAAGAAAATGTGACTTACACCACTGTCAGTTAAATCATCCAAATAGCACGTGTTTCTTTAGTATCATTGGGCTCAGGTTCGATTCCTGATAGAAATACATAAATGAATTACACTAAGAAAAAATCGTATGTGGCGTACGTAAGAACGTAGGTTACATGTAGAAATCCTGTACTTTTTGGACTTAATGTATATACAACAAACTTATAACTGAAAACGTATGTCTTATAATACTTTCCGTATAAGTATTCCACCTATACATATTTTGTGTATGAAACAATATAGACGGGCAGGATCTCACGTACAAATGGACGTATATAATATATTGCTGATGAAGGTAATATACATACAATATAAGGAAGACTGTTAGATATCAGACATCCTGCAACGGCATGATATAACATCTAAGGGCAGTGCGTATGTAGCATATGGATAACGCACGCTTCGTACTGATTTCTATAATAAGCGAAAGGATTCCGTATATTTGTACAATATACCGCTGTCCGGACAACGAATTTTCCTCAGTGTAATCGGTAAGGTTTTAATGAATTGTTAAATATTATTTATGTAGTAAATAATAAACTAAATATACTTTAAATAATTACAATACTAATATTTGAGTCAACGACAGTTAGGAAAATTAAAATAATATAATATTTCTGATATTCTGTAACTTGTGCCTTTTTGACTAAGACAGTGGCGGATCTATAAGGTATAAACTGGGAGGCCCAGCCAGAATCCAGACTATGATAGGTATATCATGAGTTTACTTATAAACTTTCAAAAGTATATAAATAATAAGTTAATTTTTTTGTCACTCAAAAGTTGGGGGAGGCCTAGGTCCCACCGGCTTAGGCAAGATCCGTCATTCTATAAGCCAAGTTGGATATATCCTTCTCACTTAATTGTATATAATACAAGAATCGTGGTTTTGAGAGAACAGCACTACCATAGACAACATATACTACTTCCAATAACTCTTCATTCTAAATTTTCCTTACTCACAGCCTTTCTTACGTAAACCTAGGGACATGGTGTCTCACAGTCAGTGCTAGAGTGCTCACTTCTAATGCATGGGATCCCTGGTTCGATCCCGGCTAGTAAATTTTTGAGCTTTCTCGGGGTACTGCCGTTTTCTCCTACATTCTCATGTCATCAATTCTTCCATCATCATCATCATCATTCACTTGTCTTAACCATCTGTCTCCCTTAATCGAAAGGGCATAATTGTTTGAAACTGAAAAGATTCCATTTCATTTTTCATTTCTTACGTGCACCTTTTCATATGTACAAATCCATATGTGGAGAGACTTAACACTATTTCGAGACTAGTACATTTTTCAAGTTGCTCTATCTTTAAAAAGTGATGTCATAACAATTTATATTTGCACAGAATATCCATTTTAAATTTTCCAACAACACGCAATGTGCACAGTAATTTCCAACTTGTCTAAACAATTAGGTGCACTTTCTTCAGATTATGATTGAAATTTTATAAAATTAATGTTTGTTCCTGTATGTTTCTATAACGAAGATAAACAAAATCATTCGTATCATTTCACTGTTTAAAATTATGGTTGCCTAGTGACCATGGGCGCCCGCAGCGGGGGCCAAGGAGGAGCAACTGGTTCTCTGAATTCTCGAAAGAAGTTTTAGTTCGAAATACCGGAGTGCACTTGAATCTAAGATGCCCTCGAATCTAAGACGCACCAATATTTCTAAACTTCAAAAGGTGAACCCATTTCTTTTATTCAATTCTAAGACGCATCCTGGATACTTAAGGAAGCAGTTCCACAATTTGACAGTACAAATTAAATCATACGAGTTTATATGTTCAAATTAAACATTTAAATGTCAAGATTAAAAAGAGAACAAAGATACTATCTTACAATCTTACTTACAGTGTGAACAGAGGTCATCCTGCTTAAGCACTTTCACTGTCTCAACACATACTTTCACTACCACTTTTAGTGACGTATTTACGATTATTTTCGGGGGGAGGTGATTTGCTAACTTTATTTCTGGAAATGTGAAAATTCTGCAAGATATTTCATTTACTTTAATATAGAAAATAAAATTTTGGGGGGCATCAGACCGGAAGCCCCTCCTTAAATACGCCACTGATCACCTTGTATGCAATTCCAATTCCACCCCCCATTTTTTACTTGAAATCTTGGCAAGAAAATTGCATCTTAGATTCTAGTATATACGGTGCATGTCAAAGCATATTATTTTTCCTTACTCTTCCACTACAGTGCTTAATATATTTACTATGATTAATTAAGTTATGCAGCGTTCATCAATAATAATTATGTCACAGAAAGTATCCATCGAAGTGTGTGTATTGTTTGTATGTTGGTGTTTTGCTTTCACTCCCCACCCTTGAAAAAATCGTGCGGGTGTTTCTGTTAGTCGATGTGTTACTCCGTTCTCAATAATGATGCCAACCTGTGGAAAAAATCCCATTTTCTGGGATTTTTTACATTAATTTTTCAGGAAGAGATAAAGGGATTTTTTTTCTAAATTGACGACCTTTATATGATTTTTAATAATCCATGTCAACAAAATTCTTTAGAGTTGGGAAATAGGTAAAGTGAATCATTGATAAGTGTGAAATCAGTGTTAATTTTTAAAATTTGGCCCGAAGTAGTTTGTTATCTGCAAAGTGCATGTGGTTTGTGAAGCGACTTAATAATGTATGATTGTCAAAAATCAAGATCAAAGAAATACATATTTTACTACATTTCAGTCAACAAACTATAACTTACTTGTTTTCAATTAAGGAGAACACTTATACATTATTTTATTAACGTGGAATTGTCGTTAATCAGATATTGAAAAAAAAGTAAGTAATGCTGGTATGTTGTTGTTTATTATTTTTCATATTCTATGTCTTTTATAATCGTGGGAAATTCAATGGTAAAATGAGACTTTGAGATGGGATTTTATAACGTTTGAGGTTGGCATCATTGATTCTCACACGAGGATTAGCACATTATGCCCGTAAGTTTTGACGATCCTGTGTCACGAGAAGTACTCACAAGAGAAAATGAAACTCGAAAGGTTTAAGAGAATTTAATTTTATTTCTAAGCTAAGCAGACTTTATTAAACACATTTAGAACAAGCTGCTTATCATTAGTACGTGAAGGCTGATATGTACTATCTCGTGTTGTGTTTTACCACAACACTTCTGGAACTGGGACTCATTCTGGAGCTCACTCTGTAACTTTTTGATTCATGCCAGACATCTTTCCGAGCTAAAAGCAGAAAAATACATACACACTTTAATTGGTGCTGTAATCACTGTGGATTCTACAGTATTATTGGAAAATCTGTGTTATATCT
The DNA here is from genome assembly GCF_964235325.1 of Thermobia domestica. NCBI lineage: Eukaryota > Metazoa > Arthropoda > Insecta > Zygentoma > Lepismatidae > Thermobia > Thermobia domestica. The sequence goes on along the minus strand of NC_137471.1, from coordinate 74,095,260 downwards.
ATATCTATATCTATATCCATATCTATATCTATCTCTATATCTCTATCTATCTATCTATCTATCTATCTATCTATCTATCTATCTATATCTATATCTATATATCTATATCTATATCTATATCTATATCTATATCTATATATATATATATATAGCCGGATTTAGGGGGTGCAAAGGTGCACGTGCAACCCCCCTTTCGTTGTAAATATACACTACCTGAAGTGAGAAGCTAGCAGGGAGTTTTGCAAAATCAATAGTTTAAATCAATTTTCTGAAGGTTGAAGGAAAAGAATTCATCGAAAGCAGACATTTAGCATTTCCAAAGGAATTCCTCATTCACATCACAGATGCCTGAAGGCTTCTAAAAAAGTCAAATTTTAATTCAAATGTACTGGTAGTTATTGGTGCACCCCCATCAGAGAATCCTGGATCCGGCCCTATAGATAGATAGATAGATAGATAGATAGATATAGATATAGATATAGATATAGATATAGATATAGATATAGATATAGATATAGATATAGATATAGATATAGATATAGATATAACAGATTTTCTAATAATACCGTAAAGGACTATGTTTAATGAAACAGAAAGCATATTATTAAGTCTTGAACCACGCCACCAATCTCGATCAAATTTCCCACATAAATGAAGTTCGGTCCTGCGATGTTTTTTATCATTTCACTTTGATGGTGCAACTTACGGGAAGGGAGGGGGAATATATATATATATATATATATATATATATATATATATATATATATATATATATATATATATATATATATATATATATATATATATATATATATATATAAAAGTTAAAATGAAAGTGACTACGTTTTTGATTTAATAATTTTTGAATCACCCGACCGATCAAATTTTCAACATAGATAAGGTCCAAGCCTGGAATGATTTTCATTTCACTTTGAGCGTAATTTAGAGAAGGCGGAGTGGGAGAAACTTAAAATAATCGAAATTGACCGATATTAGTGTCGAATTCATACTTTTCTGTGTCGCTGAGATGAACAGTATATAAAAATTATTTAAATTACCGATATCAGGGATTGCCTTGGTGATAGTAAAAAGTGGCTGACTAACGGAACATGTTACTAATTTTTCTTATTTTAATCCAGCAAAGCAGGTAATTGACGCTATAGTCACTTATAATAATGCTTTAGTCTTATCCACTTATTTCATACTAAAAGTAATAATTAAAAGTAATGAACTATTTTGCGGAGGAGTACAAGCGTTCAAAAAAATCTTTTTGGGAGTAATTTCGGAGATGCATGGCGAGGAATGATCGGAATTACTCAGAAGCTTATTTACAAAGATCTATAGGGCTTGAGATCTCCATACCCTCTCAAAAAACAAGCTACCATTTTTCAATTCGGTATATAATAGACAATAAAACCAGGTCTATTGTTAGTTCGGACTTAGCCAACGTCTTCGTAACAAAATCGTTATTTTAAGATAAAAAAAAAAAAGTTTACAGGTATTTCATTAACATAATACGAGATATGAAAATCGTTGCATTTTTTACTGTTTTGTTTCTCCTTATTATTTTAAAAAAGGACGAAGATTATGTGCACGTATTCAAGAGATTACTAAATAAATTTCTGAGTAATAAATAACAAATCGTATTATCATGTGAGAAGACCTAAGCCAAACATATATTTACGAGAGCTGATCAATGAAGAATGATCATAAATGAATAGAGCATAATTACCAGTACTAATCCTCCAAATGTTGATGGCCTTTTTGAAAGTAGTCCGAGTTATATGTAACGTTTTTGCCAGTCATCAAAAACATGCTGGAAGCCATTTTTGGACAGATCCTTCAAAATCGCCTGCACAGTTTTCACCACTGCCCTCTGAAGATGCGGAACGCCATCCCCGCAGGTATTTCTTCAAATTTGGAAAAAGAAAGAAATCAGAAGGGGCTAAACCCGGGCTATATGGAGGATGGGGTACACACGGAATGTTGATTTCTGCAAGATAGTCAACAGAATTTCTGTACTGTTTTTCGCGTGTCACCTCTATGTTGCCTTATGCGAAACTGAAACTACGTGTGCTTGAACGGCTGGTGCCAAGGTCACATTCCTGATGTCATGATCTTCAAACTTGCTTGATCTATTCGTTACTTCTCCCACTATACAGACGTATTTCTTTTTCTGTGCGTTACTGTTGTATCCACCTCATAAACACTGATGATCAGTCTTTACTGGTCAACCTACGTATTATGATTTTAAAACTGCACTTTCTAGTTGTTTAAGAATATCACTCGGGATTTCTCTAAATGGATACAAGAGAAAGAAATTTTAATTTGAAATAGTCCTAGTATCTAAATGTTTTCAAAACAGGCTTTTAAAAAAATAGTAATTCAAATTAGAGTAATCAGTAACAGAACTATTTGAAACTTATTTCAGGTAGAACTTCTATACTTATCTACATTTTGATGAAAAATCTTAAACTTAATACCAGACGCTTTATATGTCAGAGAATTAAATGGAGCGGCAGAGCATAAGGGAATCAAGTTCAGTAATGAGGAAAAGAGAAAGTTTGTATGTAGGCCTATCATCCCTACCGGAATGGCTGATAGTCTCCCGGAGTCGAAATCAATCTCCCGGTCTCCCGGATAAGTCTTGGTATCTCCTGGAATTATATGATTTAAAGTTATTAATGTTTTATTATTACTTTTCTAAAAAGAATCTGGTTTAATTTTCCTTCTGAATTTTAATCTTTTAGTATACATTGTCAAACGAAGGAATTTTATTAACGCGAAAAGAAACCCTGAATTCTATTTTTTAATAAAAATAGAGGGATTATCTAACTGTGAGGAGGAAGAAATAGATAGATTAAGCACATTATTGCGGTTATTCATACACAAATACTACAGAAAATGAAAACAAAGTCATTGGTTGCCGAAGTTTCGAGACTTCTTTGTTATCTTTACCTGATTTTGGTTCATTGTATAGATTTAGTTCGTAAAATGTTGCAGTGGGATTAAGTGTATGGCTATTCGAGGATGCATTTCCGATGCGTTAACCCCGGAAGCGAACACGACCATGCTTTCACCAGAGTTATATTATAAATCATACTGTGAGCCAATCAGGGTTTCCAGACCTTACTGGCACATCCTTATTCTCATTCATGCGAATCACGAGAAATAACCCTATTGTGTTACATAGATTTTTCTGTGATTAGCTAATTTTTCGGAATTTCCTTGTATCTGTGTGAATTTTCTTTTGTTATGCACGCACAGCACATACACTATAATAGCAGTTCCAATTCTCTGCACAAAGCATCTTCCGAGCAGCTGTTTTTTGCTTTAAAAAAATCCCCTTGCCTGGCAACACGTCTTTCCTGTTTTCCCCTTTCTTTGGAAATCTTTTACTGATTCCAGACTAGCAGGCAGCCTATTGTTCCGAAACGCACCAAATACGGTCGAACCTACGTATTCTGCGCGTTTTTATTGTTTTCGCGTTTCCAGCGCATGGTGATTAGCCATCCACATTTAAATACATAGTCAGCGTATTCCAAGCGTACGCATGAACCATAAAAACGCGTTGCGAACGCTTCGAATAGCCGAGCAGTAAATGTGTTTTGTTAGTATTCGTGTTGTTGATTAGGTAGAGTCTAGGTCAAAACCCCCACAGTCAAGAAATGTCAAAACGCCCACACGATCGGTCAAAACTCCCACACAAATGGACAAAACAGCCACACATAGCAACGGTCATAATCCCCACATAAATGGACAAAATCCCCACACAAATGGTCAAAACTCCCACATTGCAGAAATTGTCACAACTGCCACACAAACGGACAAAACCCCCACACAATCGGACAAATCCCCCACACTCTGAAATGATCGTGATTGCACGTCTTTGTTGCGGCTCTTTATGACGCCCACTTTAGTGTTTCTGTCATTAGAAAACAGTGCAAGAAGAATAGTTGCAACATCAGTTTAAGTGGAATAAAGAATGTTATTAAAAAGTACAAGGGCAAGACATGCAACCAGGATCATTTCAGAGTGTTGGAGATTTGTCCGATTGTGTGGGGGTTTTGTCCATTTGTGTGGCAGTTGTGACAATTTCTGCATGTGGGAGTTTTGTCCATTTGTGTGGAGGTTTTGTCCATTTATGTGGGGATTGTGACCGTTGCTATGTATGGTTGTTTTGTCCATTTGTGTGGGAGTTATGACCGTTGGAGGTTATGACCGATTACCAGTGTGGGGGTTTTGGCTGTGGGGGTTATGACCGTTCGTGTATTTGGGAGATTCGTCCATTTGTGTGGGGGTTATGACCGATCGTGTGGGCGTTTTGACATTTCTTGAGTGTGGGGGTTTTGGCTGTGGGGGTTATGACCGTTCGTGTATTTGGGAGATTTGTCCATTTGTGTGGGGGTTATGACCGTTTGTGTGGGCGTTTTGACATTTCTTGAGTGTGGGGGTTTTGGCTGTGGGGGTTTTGACCGGTTCCCATTAGGTATGGATGATTTTGGAGTTGCAAAGAAAGAGAAGAAAGTATTGCTGCACGCTTAAGGATCTAATTACACGTAGAAAGGAAGTTTCGATTGCTTGCAGAAGAATAATATAAAGCGAAATGTAGAGACTGTCGCTCCCCAGGTGGAATGTAAAAGAAGAATGGGAAATTAGAATTAAAATCCAATATGTCATTAAAGTGGATAATCCTTATCCACGTATGTTAAAAGGAAACCGCAGTACATGAAAGTTTTTAAGTCTGTGACCTATAAGTTTCCTGCCAGTGTCGGCTGAATTCTTGATGATGATGAGAAAGTATTCAAAATTACGAATAAACATACTGTTAACAGTATAATAATGCAGCACTCCCCAAAATTTTCCGCTTTATGTGCCATTCTCTGTTCCCTCTTACTTCTAAATGCTGATAAACCCTACTATTTGCACCTATCCTTCCGCTGTTCATAAACCTAATTGGTTACTGATTCTTTCCTGCTTGCAGAGCGAGAAACAATATATTGGTGCTCTTTGGCAAGTCTGAGTTATATACGGTGTCCGAGACGTTCACTTACCCCTAGGTTTGGGTATCACATAGAATAATTTCGCTGTAACTTTAGTAATGGTATTGGTAAAACTGCTTTCATCTTAACAGACTGTACTGTCTGGTAGCCCTGCGTTCAAGACCACGTGGAGCATTTTAGTTGTGAAGCCATGGCTGATATATGTGGTTGCTGTTACATAGTTGAGGAACGGTTATTTGAGTGGCATGTGTGTGGGTGCAGGAATACCACACAGAGGACAAACAATGACACAGGTAATGATTGCGTTTACAGATCGCTTTGGCAAGACTCCGCTCTTTGTGATTTCTCTGTGATACTCAAACCTAGAGTATACGATATGGTTGCCATAATCATTTGATCCAAAATACGGACAAGCCTTAAAATGACGACTCATCAAGATACGGTGTGCAAACACAGAATAAATATTTTGAAATTTCTTACTTAAAAATCACCTTTTTAGGTTATCACACAACTGTTTACAGTAATACTTAAAACATTATTGAAAACTAACATGTTTTAAATTTTTTTCATTAAAATGAATATAACAAATCATGTCATTAGATTACGCATATCAAACCTAACCAAAAAAAAAAAAAAAAAAACTTGGACTGGAGAAATGAGACACTTTTTAAAAACATAACCTACTTTATTAATCTCAATCAAATTTTCTACATAGATGGCGTTCGGACCTGGGATGGTATTTAACTATTCACTTTCACGATAGAACTAAGGGGAGGGGAGGGAGAAATAATAAATAAAACTTAATGACTCTTGAACCAAACGATCAATCTCGATCAAATTCTTAACATAGATAAGGTTCTTGCCTGAGGTGCTTTTTATCATTTCACTTTGACGGTAGAACTTAGGGGGAGGGGGAGATAACTATATAAGAAAATAAAGTAAACTTAATAACTCTTGAACCATTGGTCCGTTCTCTATCAAATTTACAACCTAGATGAAGTTTAAACCTGAAATTGTTTAGTCAAACTCATAGTTTATGGGGTCACTGAGATGAACAATGACACTTCCAATGCCGTTGAGTTGATTTTGAGTTTAACGTCCCTTTCAGCAGTGAGGCTATATGAGACGTGGACCTACTGATTAACGTGGATTCCGAACCACATGAGCTCCCGCCGGGAATCGAACCCGGGTCTCCCACGCCAAAGGCGCGTATGCTAACCGCTTAGCCATGGAGGAGCTCACTTCCAATACCGTGACCCGCAATATAGGGAAGGGAAGAGATATATAAAAATCATCGAAAAAGACCTATATCAAAGAGCGCTTTAGTAACAATAAAAAGTGACTGACTAACGGAACATCTTGCTGTTTTTTCTTCATTTAACCCAGCTAAGCTGGTAATTGATGCTAGTATTAACCAAAATATAAGTTACGGAATATGATGAAAACACAATTTTTTTCGCCAGAGATTTTAGCGATTCCCAACTAGTAAATTTCCGGGCAGCTCCAAACGGACATTTTCCTATTTTGTGCTTTGTACGATACAGACACGGACACTGGCCCAAAAATACAAACAGTCGGTACAAAATACGGACATATAGCAACCTTCGGTATACGGGGACTTCTCAGATAATCTACAGAGAACATGCAGCATAAAATTGGAAGTAGTTTGTTCTACAATGAATTTTTCTCCTTATATAAAACTTCCTAAGCAACCGTAAAATACCTCCTTTGTTTACTTTTCACCACACCAACAGCATCTCGGAGTCAAGAACCAACCACGCTTTCCACATGAAAGCATACTAAGACTGTAATATTATTACATAATTTCTATCTTGTTATTGTCTTTTATCATAGTGTCCTGGCTTTATGTGACTATTTGGTAATAAAGTTATTTTTCTAGTAGGTAATGCAGTATTTCGTCCTATATGCGTCAGTAATTACATAATTTCTATCTTGTTATTGTCTCTGATCGTAGTATCCTGGTTTCATGTGACTATTTTGTAATAAGGTTATTTTTGTAATAAGGTTATTTTTGTAGTAGGTAATACAGTATTTCGCCCTATATTGCGTCAGTAACTATATAATTTTCACCTTGTTATTGTCTCGCATCATAGTGTCCTGGTTGTATGTGAATATTTTATTGTAAAGTTATTTTTCTAGTAGGTAATGCAGTATTTCGCCCTATATACGTTAGTAACTTAACAGCAAACCAGAGTATTTCAGTTACACGTGGCTGTCTATGTCTATGATCGTTTACAAGTAAGATGGCACGGATAGTACTTTAGTTACGGCGGTAATGGACATTCTCATTTCACATGATCAAATTCATCCTTATTACATCGTAATACTCTATCGATTATATAATGCCTGTAATGCACAATCGTATGCAGTCTCATGCATATTTAAGACCCACTCAATAGCAGCTGGAAATAATGCCACGACAAAACCCCCTCTCATATCCTATTCAATAGTATAGTGTTCATCTACATATTTTGCTTCATGTCTTAAAATGTTTCTCAATTTCGTCTAGTCCACTTTTATCCTAGTTGTAAATGTCCTCTCCTCTTCTATAGAACGAATATATACGAAAAGCGAAGTAAAAAAAAAGAAAGAAAGAAAGAACTTCAGCACACACACAAATTCCTAACCATTTACTTCAAACAGCATTCAATTTGAACAATCCTGATAGACCATAAAGGCATTTGTGCCAGACATTATTGCGTCATCAAACAAAGAAACTAAGGACAAGAACCTCTACAAACAGAGCGACTAAAGTACCTACAAATTCTCTTCGGATGGACGGGAGTCTAAGAAGTGTAATACAATAGAAAAGAGAGAAGGGAAATTTCCAAAGAATCGAGCCATATATTCCAATCTGAGAAGAAAAAGAGAGAAGAAAAAAAGAAGACAGTGCACACACTATCAAAACTTGTAACGAAGGGATGGATAAGCTTCTTGTGTTTCCCCTCCATTTTGTTGTAACAGAATGGATATTACCGTTGTATATCGTGTTTATGTTAAAGTAAGATGGTTATTTCTTTCTTTCTTTTTTTTTCTTATTATTGTTCTCTCTTAACTTTTGCACACAGCATGAGACTTGGCACAAGCTTCAAATTCGATTACTTTGCAGTCGGTTTGCAAAATTACATAATCTTGGCGAGTTGAGATACGCATTCATGTCAATTTCACTTGCCCAATATCGCATCAACGTTTCTCGTATATCGCATTTTCATAGCCCACATTCAAAGTTAAGCATCTTCTTTTTATGTTTTCTTGCAAATGGCGGCGAAACACATAAATCTGTTGTCAAGTGATTGAACTTAATTCCCTCCAGTCTGGTGAAATACTTGTGTAAGTTGTCTTTCGGAAGAAAACGCAAAAGGAAAACAAGTTTGTTTAAACATGCGGAAAACTGTTTACCTTCATGCGTCTATACTATTTCTTCATTCTTATTATTTAGATAGTACTGTGTTATTGTATCTTACAGCACCATGTTTTATTGTTTATTGTTTTCACTTAAGATGGAACATCCAGATTTCTTAAATCATCTCTCCCGAAGGTGCTATTCTCTTCCAAATGTCCTTTGTTCTAAGATACCGTCATCGTTAAGTGATTTTTTTGTTTCTGTGTCGTTTGTAAATTGGATACTTGAATAGAACCAATTTATCAGTGCTATTACCGTTGAGTTCTATTACATTGCAATTCCAGAAACAATTTACTTCAATTGTCTCTCTCTCAATTGTCAAACACACAAAACTTTCGGATAGGACTAATTTCTTGGGTCATTTTCATGGTCAAACTCTGAACGATCTATAGCCTGTCAGGGACAAAGATGGCACAGCCTCAAACAGAACTTTAAATGTTCAACTTTATAGACTGTATTTCATGATTTTCAGATTATTTGTAGAGTTAGTGGCGTAAGATATACAACGACTTATCAAAATGATAGTCGTAAACCTGGTTCGTTTGCTGAGATAAAAATTCGAAGTGGTAGTATTTCTTTGGCATGAAAATATTAGCTTTGATAATTATGTACCATTAATCTCACCTTTTTAATAAAAATGACAACGTCTATAAACGGTGCTAAACTGGTTTATTATTTGATATAACTTATAATATCCTTTTCTTAAAACTGTTAAGTACACAAACTCACTGACTAGGTAACCATAAAACATGTCCATAGCAACAACTATCCCATAATAATCACTTACATATATTAAAAACATTCTTCTTTTGTTAATATGAAATGAACATTCTACTAAGTATAGTGCACATGTATGAGTACTTTCTGCCCAAGGTACAGGTAAATATTACTCAAACCAAAGTATTTTGTTATATAAAAATGTCGCTCGACAAAGGGACTGAATATAAAAGTCATGAGTTGGCTTGGCTTTTATCTTCAAGAACCACTGGTCCGTCTACATTAGTGTTCATACATTACATATGTCCATCATATTTTGATCGCACCTTGTATATCTATTCATTACATTTCACATATACATTAATATATAAATACATTCATAACAAATCTTTCATTTCATCAATATTTATCTTTAATTACATTAATTATATTTATTTCATTATTATCCATTATATTATTAATATATCTTCTTATTAAAATATCGTCGCTTATTTAATTAGTCGTCGAAGGGTGCGATTTCAAAAATCGTAAAGGACAAACGTGGGTTACAAATAGTTAGAGCGCATGATATAATAAATAAGTTAGATGTTGCATTTAAAGGTATACATCGTAGCACTAAGATGTTATAATAAAGAAGAATTTCATTCAAGGTAGTCGTTGAATGATTAGTTTTATAGAATAGATCTTCTACTTAACATAATCTTTGACAATTAAGTTTTCAACACAAATCAATCTAATATAAATAATCTTTGCTTTTAATCATTTATGAATCGAATTATGATTCTTCACATTAACAAGAAAGAATAAAAATCATTTGAAAATCAATTTTCCAGTCTACTTAAAACTCTATTTAAGCATTTCAAGTATTTTTAAGAATCGTTTTCATTATTGATATTAACACATAAACTTTAAAATGAAAATTCACAACAATCTATAACTAATATGGGTTTAACCTAATTTCATTGACGGTAATCATGTTACATTCGTACTTGCATATGAATCTAATAAAGTGCATTGTACCGCACAATCATGATTAGGTTCTACATTATGTTGTACATGTCTTTCATCGTGATTTTGATTTTGATATGAAGTGCCATCTCTTGATCTCCAATTACGTCTATCCACATAGTTCGCTGTATTCCTGGAATTTCTCTCGGTACTTCGATTGTTTTTATATCTACTGCTGTTGGGTGATCTGACATCATAATTACCATGATTAGTTAGATTAGGCGGCTTCCCTACATAACTTTGCCTATTTTGCTCACTTTGATTGCTAGAGTATACTCGACTTAGGTTAGGTTTCATATCATTCACACTTCGGATATTTAAATTCCGAACAGGCACCAAATGATCTGAATTATTCTTATTTTTACCCATTCCGGCTTGTTGATTCATAGCATGGTATTGAGTTTCGTAGCATTGGACTAGCATTAATAAATGGCTGAAACTCATACACTGTGTGGAAAATAAGATCTGTTGCAATTTAAATGGAAGCAAATTTCGAATCGATGCTATTATTCTCGATTCCGATTGCAAAGGATTAACGACCTTTAATTCGTTGTAGACATTTACAACAAACTCTACAACAGATTTATGCAATCGAGGATTGAAGTGTTGATTTCTAAGGGTGGCATCTCTATTTGCCAGCAAAAAGTCATTTTTATAATTTGCGATCAATGCCGCTTTGAATTCCTCATATGTACTAATGTGATCACGTATTGCTTTAAACCATAAGGAACAAGGTGGGAGTAATACATGGGGTATTAATTTCATATATTGTGATCGATCGATACACATTATATTGCATTCGTCTTGGAATTTCTCTAAGAAAGAAGTAGCATTCTCATTACACTTACCACTGAATTTGCTCATAGCTCGAATTTCACTCATCTTAACACTTAATTTTACCTTCTTTTTCTCATTCCTTGTTCTTGTTAAGTGATAGTTCCTATCCATGACGTGCTGTGTCGTCGCACCATCTACGTTTCGCTCATCAGTACTCTTCGGACAACTTTCTTCTAGTATAATATCCTCATCAGACCCCGGCGAAGGCGAGTTCATCTCTGGTGAGTGGGGCAACTCAAAGCGATCACTACCCAAGTTATTACGGTAAATGTTGTCTTTAGCCTGTAACGTTCTAATCTCTTCCTGAATAGTAGCTAACAACTGTGTATTTACACGTATGTTATTAGAATTGTTGCTGACCTGGATCTTTTGCTGTTTAATGGAAGATTCTATTACTTCTAAATCTTTTTTTACAGCACTAATTTCTTGGTTTTGGTGATTGTGCTTTTCTTGACAATCATCGGATATCCTTTTTAACTTTTCCTCGAACTGTGAGGATATGTCATTCACCACCTGGACAATCGTTTGTTTCGTTTCATCTGATTTCTGTTCTATCCGTTCTATCCGTCTACTTAATTCTTCATATTGCTTGTTAGCTTCGTCAAACTTCAGTTCTATCTTCTGTTCCATGGTCTTGTTAGATTCGTTGAATTTCTGTTCCATGGTCTGCTTTAATTCTTCATTTTGTTTGTTAGCTTCGTTGAACTTCTGTTCCATGGTCTGCTTTAATTCTTCATTTTGTTTGTTAGCTTCGTTGAACTTCTGTTCCATGGTCTGCTTTATCTCGGTAGACATCTGCATCATTTGTCGCTGTAAAGCTAACAAGATTCGATCCTCCGATGTCAATCCTGGTGTTACACTAGTTTCACCTTTGTCACTAGTATTTGATTCCTGCTGCATTGTTTCGTTGTCCATTTTTCTTATGATTACTTTACCACTTCGCAATATGGTTAAGTTCGTATTCATTAACTGTAGTATAAAAGTAAATTCAACCTTACTCTTCTTCGGGAATTGAATTTACAAAGTCCCGGGTGAGGTAAACCAAAATTTTTACAACGACTTATCAAAATGATAGTCGTAAACCTGGTTCGTTTGCTGAGATAAAAATTCGAAGTGGTAGTATTTCTTTGGCATGAAAATATTAGCTTTGATAATTATGTACCATTAATCTCACCTTTTTAATAAAAATGACAACGTCTATAAACGGTGCTAAACTGGTTTATTATTTGATATAACTTATAATATCCTTTTCTTAAAACTGTTAAGTACACAAACTCACTGACTAGGTAACCATAAAACATGTCCATAGTAACAACTATCCCATAATAATCACTTACATATATTAAAAACATTCTTCTTTTGTTAATATGAAATGAACATTCTACTAAGTATAGTGCACATGTATGAGTACTTTCTGCCCAAGGTACAGGTAAATATTACTCAAACCAAAGTATTTTGTTATAGATAATGCCTGGAATCTTAGGCGCCAACTACATGGGTGCTCCAGTGCTCAAGTAGCCATGGGAATATTTAGTGGATGCTTAGCGCCCATTCGATTCTTGCATTGGAATTATTTTCGAAATTACACTTTAATAAAGTGAAAAAATAGCCAATTTAATCTGAGGTAACATTGTTTAGCTCCTAAAAGGAAACATGGCTGAGAATTCACCAACACGAAAGTTATTTCTTTTGCTGCAGACTGGTAACACTGCTTTGACCTTTGTTCTCCACGCTATGTTTCTCCCTTGGTAGTAGCTTTATGATCGTGGTGTAAAACTGTTTATCCTACTTTCTGTTTACGCTCTATACGCAATTGTTGGGTGAATTTTCACCCATGTTACCTTTCACGTGACTTTTTCCAGTGAATTATTTGTGGACAATATTGGGACGTTATTTGCAAAAAATACACCCCTTAATCAAGACTTGTAGATGTTCCTCACCAGCTTCAAGGTGAACTGTAAATAAAGTTCTCTGTTGATAAGCATTAGTATTTTTCTACAAACTTTCTTTTTTTTTTATTTTTATACATTTGTAAAATTTATTACCTCAGAAATACAGTATAAGTATTATACAAAAATCTTTTAGATTTCTGCATTTAATTTTTCACCATTTTTTTTCTGATTCTATTAAGTGAAAAACATATTCTTAATTACTTCATAAATTCTCAAGCAAATACTTCAAAATATACAGTAATAATGTAACATTTATGATCATGGCTGAAAATTCACCCATATTTCCTTTGGCGTATGGGCCATTCTATGTCAACTCACCTAGAGCAATGTGCTTCAATGTCTCAGATTCTCTTCAAAAATTTTTCATACATAAATACTAATGAAATCATGCTAAATTATTTATTTCCAATTTTTTGGTTGAGAAATGGGCCGGGGAGAAATTTTTGAAAAATGAGAATTTGGCGCCAATTTCACTTTCCGGCACACAGCATCATGGCACTAAAATTACCATAACTTCCTTATTTTTCAAGTTATGGGCTCATCCAGGTGTCAAATGAAAGCCTAATATTTGCTCTTTTAGTAGGTCCTAAAAACTTTTACAAAAGGTTACAATGTCAAACATTAATGGGCCTATAAATCATTTTTTTTTTTTTTACAAATTGTGCCATTCCTCAAAAGTTACAACTATGAAACTTTTGAAACTTTTTTGCACATTCATCTTAACACGCACATGGTATGGTTAAAAAATAAAAAGGATGTATTTAGTATTTTTGTAATTATGATTTTTTTTTGTATTTTACATGTACGGAAATATACAGTTTTACAAATTGTGGCATTGCTCGCAAGTTACAACAATGAAACTTTTGAAACTTTTTTATAGAATCATCTTAGCATATACATGATATGGTTAAAAAAATAAAGAGGGTGCTTTTGGTATTTTTGTAATAATAATAATAATAATAATAATAATAATTATTATTATTATTATTATTATTATTATTATTATTATTATTATTATTTTACATGTAAGGAAATATACAGTTTTAAGTTTTGTTAGAAATTGTGGCATTGCTCGTAAATTACAACTATGAAACTTTTGGGACTTATTTATAGAATCATATTAGCGCATACATCATATGGTTAAAATGTAAAAAGGTTGCTTTTGATATTTTTGTAATTATTATTTTTGCACGTCAGAATGCAATTCATCAATCGCTCTGGGCTTTCTATATTTTACTGGTCAGAAAATGAAGACTTTTGTTGGATACCTTTTGAAAATATCATCTGGGAAGTTTCTGTTCCATCTCTTACAAGCCAATCAGCCCGAACTTACCCTACTGAAAGCATTTTTTTAAAAAAAATAAAAACATCATATCATCAGTGAAAACATTGAGCTTTGAAATATAGAACACAACATTTTGTATGTAAATGTATGAAGTATTACCGGTATGTATGTTTATTGTTTTCATCTATGTACATTAGTCTATGTCTATGTATCTATGTACATTATGTCTTATTTTTGTTGATAGGTTTTGTAATAATCACTGAATCCTTTACATTGCTAGGCCTATATTTTCCATTCACAAAACAACAAAATTATTACAAAAAAGGCCTCCATTTTTGTTATTTAATCATACCAAATAAATGCAAGCTAATCCTATAAAAAGTTACAAAAGCTTGATAGTTGTAAACAATGGTACATTTGAAAAAAGAAATCATAGTTAAAGTACAAAAATATAATATTATGGTAATACCAAAACTACACATTACACCAGTTTTATTTTTAAGCATACCTAATATTTACTAAGATGAATATTTGAAAAAAGTTTTAAAGTATGACAGTTGTCACTTCAGAGTAAGGATGGCCCAAACTTTCCGGAATTGGAAATTTCCCTTTCTGGATTTCGGAAAAATTCCAGAATTCAAAACAAATTCACAATTCGGAACAAATTCCAGAATTTTTTTCTAATTTCGGAATTTTTCAGAAATCTGAATTTTTCTGAATTTCGAATTTTTTCCGATTTTACTTTTCAGAATCCGGAAAGTAAAAATTCCGGAATTGGCCATCACTACTTGAAAGGAACGGCATTATCTGTTAACAACACTAAAACTGTATATTTCTGTACATTTAAAATACAAATAATAATAATAATAATAATACACAAAAATACCAAAAGCACCTTTTTTTTACTTTTTAACCATATTATGTAACTGCTAAAATGATTCTGTAAAAAGAAACTTCAAAAGTTTCATAGTTGTAACTTACGAGCAAGTTTGTAACAAAACTTAAAACTGTGTATTTCCGTATATGTAAAATATTTTTAAAAAAATAATAATTACTATAATACCAAAAGCACCCCTTTTATTTTTTAACCATATCATGTATGTGCTAAGATGATTCTATTTAAAAAAAAAAGTTTCAAAAGTTTCATAGTTGTAACTTTCGAGGAATTGAACAATTTGTAAAATAAACCCTAAAATTTGTTTTGTATGCTCATTAATGTTTGACGGTGTAACCTTTTGCAAAGTTTCGTAAGATCTACTGAAAGAGCAAAAACTAAGCTTTCACTTGACACCTGGATGAGCCCAATAACTTGAAAAATAAGGACGTTATGATAATTTTTGTTCCATGATGCTGTGTACCGGAAACTGAAATTGGCGCCAAATTCACATTTTTCAAAAATTTCTCCCCGGCCCATTTCTCATCCAAAAACTTGGAAAAAATTATTTTAGCATAATTTCATTAATATTTATGTATGAAAAAAATTTGAAGAAAATCTGAGACATTGAAGCACGGTCATGATTTAAAATTAGGTGATATCACATGGCCCGTATGTAAAAAAAGATGTTTCCTTTTAAGGGATAATAATAATGTAAATATTAATATAGGAAAGTAACTTTGAAGTTTATTTCTCGAAATAACTTGGAATTTGATGTTATTATTTTGTGTGCATATTCCACGTCTTCCTTTCCTTCCTCTTAGGATACGCATTTTAATCAAACTGATGTGGCAAAAATCCCAGTTCGATTTATCGCAGAATGCCACAAGCTTTTCAGCGTAGTTCTCATCGGTTCTGCTAGTCGCCATCCAACCGCCTTACACGTAACCTCTAAAACCGTTCAACGCTTCTTATATGAGTATTTAAGGTCATTTTTAGACCAACAACTACTTCCTGGTTATTTGAATTAGCGGAGTGACTTTTACAGGGAATTGTTGTAAATATTTTAAAATAATAATAAACACCGCGATTTCTTTAGAGTGTGACGTCGGTGGGAGTAGACCATAATCTTCAAATAGCTGATAGGAAAAATAATCGTATGGTGATATATCAGGGGATCGTGAAGGCCATTCAGTGTTTCCGAAACGAGAAACTACTCGTTAAAAACAAGGAAAAACGAGTTTTAGCTTTTTCGAAACTTCACTTCATTTCCATATTACTGGAATTTCTGTTTCTTGAGTCAGAAAATGTCGAATGTAAAAATTCATTTAAGTTGGAGGTTGTGGAATTCGGCATACATACTTTTAATTATGAAAAGTTATGAAAAATATTTCAGTGTTTCAAAAAATTTCGCTCCTGAGTGGGTCATTTCTATATCCAAATTCCCCTTTCTTTCCTTTATTTTAGAAACGCCGAATGTAAGGATTCATTTAATATGGAGTTGTGAAACTCAGTAGATAATTTTTTAATTTTTAAAAAAAGAAATATGTATTTCAGTATTTCTAGAAATTCTGCTTCTAAGGATGGAAAATAAATCATTTCTATACTATCCAAATATCCTTTTCTTTATGCAGTAAATGATCAATTTAAGCATGCTCGAGTTGAAGATGTGAAATTCTGTATATAAATTCTTAATTAAAAGAAGGGGGATGCTTTTCGGAAACTAGTCTAAAAAAGAAAAGTGGGAAAGGTCTAAAATATTGAAATTACTCTTTCTTTTGAAAGTGCTTAATATCTACAATATTCAAATTTCCGGTTTTATATTTATTATACTTTATTCTTTCTATACCCAGAAAGAACACTTCTATTAGAATTGATAAAATTTAGCAACCATTTATTTTCTTACACAATCCACTACATTTATGTAGTATTGAAAGAATATTATTCTGTACACGATAAGTAATTGTAGAATACTTCCACCTACATTTTCAGAAATAAATGATAGAACTAGATCATTTTTATAAGAAAAAGAGTGCAAATGAAGTGTAAGATCAACTTTTCATGCTGCATCTATCATTTCTTTGTTAAACAAATAGAGTTTTATTAAGAAAGTGTACAAATGTTCAAGTATGTTGAGTTAGGCTCGTCGCGTTTTAAATGTCTCGAAAGCATTCCATAACCCTCTCTTGTTCGATTATCAATTCTAACTTGTAAACTCCGTTACATTTCGAAGCCGCAGGGCTTCCAATTTTACTTCTATTATTATTATGAGGAAAGAAAATTAGACAAAATGCGACGAGATAACAATTTGTCTCGTTTCGAAAACACGAGATGATACAGGGATAGCCACGAGACGAGACACAGGCTTTGTATCGCCTCGTTAAAACGAGACATTTTCACATGACGAGACGAGACACAAGCTTTGTATCGCCTCGTTAAAACGAGACATTTTCACATGACGAGACGAAACACGCAATCATGTTGTGTCTAGCGCATCATAACCATTTCTTTTTTAAAGTTCTGTTTTAATCTCATTAGGTATCTAATTATTTCTCGAAGTCCGACGTCGGATCATCTTTTCATTTACCGTCCTTGTTTCATTTACTAACTTGTTTTCATAATTGTAATTTAGTAAAAAAAAAAAAAAAAAATCATTCTGTTAGCTGGTCAGTCTATGGTTCTCATTCTACCACTTGTGAAGTGGAATTAACATATGATAGGTTATAATAATGTTGTTAATGTTTGTTATGTCTCTAATTGTTTGAAACTAGTATATATTTAGACAATCGATATTATTAGACAATTACATTCATCTCTTACTACTTAACTCTCTATGTATGGTATATTTATAAGTGTAGTGTTCTACGTTTCCCTTCGTAGAACAAAGTTGTTTGAAGGCTTTGGATTAAGTGTAATGGTTGATTGTATAATTGTCTAGGCACGTAACTTTGATGGGGAAATGCAAGTTAGAATTAGAGCATGAAGGGATCTTTTCTTTTCTTTTTTCTTTCTTTTGAAATGTCTGTAATGCGTTGCTTGTTCCGTCCTGTATCTCTCTCTACCTGTCTTCGCTGCTTCCTTCAGGCCTGACTCAGCGTGCCTCGGTGGCAAGTTTGCAAGAAGGCAGTGTTGTAATAACTTCGTTTTGTCGTTAACGAATATAGCGCTTTTGCTGTTTTAAATATCAATGAAACTGGTTGTGGGCATAATAACCGAATACGAATCTACTGAAAATATATTTATATAGTTTAATATTGTGGTATCAATATGGTCACTCATCCTAAAACTTGTGATTGTTTTCACAGGAACTTTTGGGGAGAGAGGGAGTTGTGTAAATCACAATGTTTTGGGAGGGGATATTAGTGGTATGTTGTTCGGATCTTGGAACCTTAGGTGATAATGCCTGTAATTATCACTTTGATGTTTTATAGCTGTTTGTATTAGGCATTCTTATTAGGTAAACGTCTATTTGTCATCTCGTTGATTTGAATGGAAGCATCCCACTCTCAGTTCCTGGAGCATCCCTCTCTTTTTCTCTCTCCCTCTCCCTATGCATGGATATACACTCTATGCATACAGAGAGAGCAGGGGAGAGAAACTTTCGAACTGTGGGTGGTTTTCGTCTCAGAGCGTGATGATCGACAGAAGTGCATAGAAATTTTACGGCGTTTCTGACATGGTCTCTGCAATATGCACATTTCTGAAGAAATTTGCCTATCGTAAAGACTTACATGTGCGAAATTCGGGAAAATTTCCAGTTTTTCCGATCACCACCCTTTGATACATACCCCTGATTAAATATACCCGCTTCCTCGTTTTCATTGTTTTACTTCTCTAATAAATTTCACTCGTTTAACTCGTTTTCACTTCTCTAATTTAACTCGTTTTCACTTAACATTAAACGGGCAATACGCTCTCTTTTACCATCTCTCATGTGCTGTATACATTATTTTTTAAAAAACAAAAAATATATACTTCTTAGAGTAGATTCGAGCTGACGTCCTTTGGATATTCTAGCGCCTTAACCACTACACCAAGCTCGTTGCTTGGCAAGCGCTTAGTTGTTGACATATTTGTTCGCATTTGTGTTTTATGTTCCCACTTCGAGAATTTCTACTCTTTTTTCTCCGTTTATCATCTGTTTCTGGCTTTCTCTTTCGGTGGGCTTGGGGAGCTTCGATAGAGCATCAAAAACTGTCTGAGAAAGTGATGGAATATTTCGCGTCACTCTTACCGTTCGCAAGATATTGACCGAAAAATGGCCGATTTCCGGAGATTTAAGGAGCCATATTTCGGGAAATGTAAGTTATAGAGAGATGATATTGGAGTTGATCAATACCTAAGAGGATAGTGAACCCTTGGTACCAAATAGTAACTGGTGACCACCAGTTAATATCGGTACCAAAACGTTTCCTATCCTCGGAGGTGTTGATTAACACCAATGTGATTTCCCTATGACTTAATGTTCCCGAGATATTGGCCAAAAAATAGTCCCGATTTCGGGAGATTTAAGGAGCTATATCTCGGGAAACATAAGTCATAGAGATATCATATTGGTGTTGATCAATATTTAAAAGGATGATGAACATTTTGGTACCAAATAGTAACCGGTGGCCACTCCTCAAATATTGGCCAAAAAGTTCGAATTTCGAAAGATTTAAGGAGCCATATCTCGGGAACCGTAAGTCATAGAGAGATGATATTTTGCGGAATTTTTGCGAGAAAGAGAAGAAGGTGCGGATAAAAAGATTTACTTTTACATGTAGGAACAATCACAGTTATCCTTCTTGCTCCATCTTTTCATTCTTTATAAGTTCGTTCTGGTAATGCTCTTGGAGCATTCTTAATTGATTCAATTTTTAAACTTGCTTATTTTCTTATGAACAAATTCAATTTAAATCCATAGTACTGAAATAACGCAGTTTTGCATAGCGCAGACACTTGTTGGAATCATTATTTACACCGTGTTTCAAAAAGAATATACGTATTTCGAATGCATATATTTATTAAACTTTAAGACATACGAATATGAAATTTTACACACATATTTACGAATCCCTCAAGTTCATATTCCAGTTCAAAGTTCAAATTACAGATGTTCAATATGTCCTCCATCAGCGACAAGAACAATATCACATCGATACTCAAATTCCTCCCATACTCGGGCAAGCATGTCCTGCGTCACTGATGTTATGGCAGTACGGATACGGTACTTCAAGTCTTCCAGGTTCTGTGGGAGTGGTGGTACATAAACGTTGTCTTTAACGAAACCCCACAGGAAGAAGTCACAGGGTGTTAAATCCGGTGACCGTGGAAGTCAGCTGAGACATGCTAAGTCGCCAGCTCCTTGACGACCAATCCAACGGTTCGGTCGAGTTTCATTCAGATATTCACGCACTTGGTAACTCCAATAAGAGGGTGCCCCGTCTTGTTTAAAAATGAGGTTCTCTTCGTGCAGCCTCGGAAACAACCAGTTTTGTAACATAGCGAAATACTGTTAACCGCGTTTCCATTAAAGGAGAATGGACCGTAAACAGACGATCGGGATATCACACAAAACACATTAACTTTGGGCGAATCTCGTATATGTTCAATGACTGCATGTGGGTTCTGTAGGCCTCAAATTCGAACATTTTGTTTGTTTACCTGACCACTAACACGGAATGTCACTTCATCACTCAACACGATGCGTTGTGCAAAAGTGTTATCATTGTCAATAGCATCCAGATTCTTGTTACAAAACGCCACACGTTTCCTTTTTCACCAGGACGCAGAGCTTGTAACAGCTGTAACTTGAACGGCTTCATAACCAACCGAACACGCCAAATTGATATTGTCGGCACTTGTAACTCCCGATTGACACGACGAGTTGATTTTGAAGGACTACGTTGGAAAGCAGTTTGAATTCGTGCAACGTTTTCTTTAGGAACACGAGGGCGGCCAGGACTCTTTCCTTTACATACACATCCTGTATCTACAAACTGTCGATACCATCTACTAATTGTCGATACTCATTCGGAGGATCAATTTGGTACCTCAACCTGAAACGTCTTTGCACTGTAATCACGGAATTGCACTTCACAAACTCGAGAACACAAGATGATTTCTGCTGCGGAGTAGCCATTTTAAACGTATGACGGTTACCGAGCAGAACAGAAGACAACTGACATCTAGTGGCTATTAATATAAACTAGACTATGTATTCGTTTGTCCAATAGCCGAGCCGAGGCGCGGCGATCGATAGTTTGGTCAAAATAATTCTTCGTAATACGTATATTCTTTTTGAAACAGGGCGTACAATTGCTGAATAAAGAGTAATGACAACATTATTACATTCTTAGCTGGTTTAATGCACAGAAGAACATCTTTTACATTCCTTCAATGTAATTGTCTCTCATCTCTATCACCTTCTTCACAAGTATGGAAGGCGTTGTACACCGCCAGCGCATCAATCTTTGTCAATGTCTCGCAGGAATCACTATGTGGCACGGATGAAGGCTTCACTTGTGTCGTAGTGCTTTCCACGAAATAATTCCTTAATTTTGGCAAAAACGACGCCACGAAGTCTCTGAAAGCATTGTTGTGGAATATGCCGAGGTCCCATTTCAAACTTGATTCATCTTTGTTCGTTTTTGTTGTGGCGTTTTTACTTTTCTCCTTTACTTCATGGCACTTCCGTTTTTGACTGAGTAACACACAATCATTACTACTCGCCATACTTCGTCGCCTCACTTTCCCTTTTCAGCTACAGTACTCTCGTAGTGCTGAGACACAGTCCTCTGACGTGAAAATAGTTTTGTCATTACGTTTTGTCCAACCGTTCAGGGCCGGCGCGAGGGATGATCGAGCCGTGCCACCGCCCAGGGCGGCAAAATTAGAAAAGAATACTATCAAAATATAATGCTTCATAATAGGCCCACATGGAAAAATAAAATTGTGTTCACCTGAGAATGTAATTGAACTTACTTCACTCACATTCAGGAAAATACTCAGGAAATTCAGAGCATTTTCCCTCCTTTTCAATTATCAAACTACTAGCCTCAGGTATCTCGTTCAATATTTCCCTTGCAGTGGCGTAGACAAGGTTTTCAGTTAGGGTGGAAAAATTATCAAGGTGTCTTATATATATATATTTCTATTCCGCAATGTTTTAACACTCCAGTCCAAGTATACAAAAATTACACTCCCACTTGAGACAGTCCGTTCTAGCCTACAGCATGTAGAGACATTTAAGTTCTAGCAGCGAGTTTTTAATCAATTTACAAATTGTGCATTCCGAATGTAGAAAATCATGTAGCATATCGTGCGGCGTCTCAGTACGCCGTTTCATTCTTTTGTATAGTTAAAAAAAAGTGTATGACAGTTTTTTGCGTCAGTTCAACGTTGGACCATACTAAAGGAACATATTAGCAGTCTTACTTTAAAAGTAAGCACCACAAATTGGGAGAGCCGAATCGATGCTCTGACTCCACTTACATATCAAATAGGTGGAGTTTATGATGCCTTACTTCAAATAAATAATGACAATAGAACAGATATAATATTCGCCCACGATGCTCTGTATAGCAAACCAGCTGCGTTACTTTCCTTTCCTTTGCTCACTCGTTATCTGGTACGTGACTTTTTACTTCACATAAACATAGTAAGCAATAGTCTCCAAAGCATTGATTCTCATGTGTTGGATGCTGTTGCGTTTCTTATCTGAGTATATTGAGAGGAGGAGAAATGATGCAAAGTTTCAATCTTACTTGGTTGATGAAATGGAGTTGGCAGCAGCATTAGGTATGGATGATCCACGGATAGGTAATACAGTGTAAGCTCGAAGTCGAAAGAAGAAAAGACACTTTCTGTACGAGGCAGAGGATGAAGCTATTGAAGATCCACAAACAAGATACAAGATCGATTTTTATTACAGTTCTAGATGTGATTGTGTTAGCTAGATCTGAACAACTTAAACATCACAGCGTGTATTTAGATTTTCTTTACGATGTAAGTAGGGGAGGTGGGGGAATAATGGAGGTGGGGGACCTTAAGGTCGAAATTGAAAAAGCAACGTTGCTATGAATGGAAAGTCGATGATCTTGCAGTACAATATTCTTTATTCTCTCTTCTACATTTGTAAATAGGTGGAAGGCGTGAAAGTTTTATAAAAGAAGTTGTATGTGCAAATAAATGGACCTATTGTGAATGACCGTTTTACCCAACCCCCTGGGTAAAATGGCCACATCCTTGGAACATATACATATTAACGAAAATTATGTTCTCTTTCGATAAGAAAATGCTAGTTTCCTTATACATTGAAAATGTTAATGAAACAATTAATATGTATAACTAAAACAATGAACGGAAAACTATAAAAACGAACATAATACTGCTAAAACCTTAAAATAAAACTAAATGAAAAAGAAAATACGAAGTGGAATAGAGGGACTATCAAAAAAAATTCGAGACTAGGTCTCTAACATGCCAACACATGACAAAACAAGGACACACGCTCGATCACAGGGAGCATTGACCTTCATACTATTCACAGGGTAATATATTACCCTGCTCAATTCGACACGGGATATTTTGGTCTCCTGCACAATTTTAAAGGGCCATTTTTCCCCAATCCCGATATATCTTTCAAAAACCCTTTATCTGCTATCCACCATCTCCCACAACGAAATCATGCATGATTGTTTCATGGCCAAACCTTTCTCACTATTTATGTGTATACCATGTTTTATTCAAGTAATTACTTTTTTCAGCAACAAGTAGAATATTCACTATATACCTTAAATCGACGTATCATGAAAATGCTTTTCTCCCCTTATTTCATACGCTATTGAAGGTAGCGACGTCTCCCTTTCTTAACACTTCGTGCCACACAAAGTATGGCTTGTGCAGTAGTACCAATTATTTGTCACCAGAGAAACACTGTCAAGAGGGTGACCATCTTGCTCCGGGGGTCATTATGCCCCCACTTCTCCTAATCTTAAAGATATGTCACCTGAATTTTGTCTGAAAATTGTACACTCCGCAATTGAAACTTGATGGTTCCAAAGATCAAGGCTAAAGTAAGTAATATTTCGGTTTTAGTTTCAGGTGGCATGATAGTGTACCGGTAACGTAATGGAGTTACGATAATGAAAGCTGTCAGGCATAGGTTCAAATCTTGTTCACGCCAAACTTGCATTTTTTACAAAGTGATAGTGAAGAAACGATTTCTCATATTAGACGTGCAATGCTTAAGAATGTGGAAGCAAACACCTTTATCATGATAGAGACGATTTACGAATGTTGTTTGAGAAAGGACAAGGGATTTGCCAGGATATTCGAAACACTTCATTGATCTGCAGTAAATACTTTTCGTGTTATGGTTCTCAGAAAGAATTATTACAGCATTTGTTGGACAAAGTTCGGGTAAAGCAATCGGTGGTGTAGTGGTAAAGTACCAGACTTCCAAGCGGAAAATCTAGGTTCGATTCCCTCTCAGGTAGTATAACATAAAATAATGACAGCAAACAGAGATTTATCTTCTGTTGGAGAATTTACAAAGTATCACTGGCTAGAATTCGAATAAACAGTGTGTGTGTTCTTCATCATACACTGTAATGATAAGCATGTTTCATATTTATATTCGTTTCTCTCTCTCCCTCTTTCTTTCTTGACGTTTCCCTATCCTGTCTTTGCATCTTTTACTTCTCCCCCTCTTTCTCACACTCACAGACCCACTTCATGTGCGTGTGCCTGTTCCAAAGTTAAAACGGAGCAAGAGACGAATAGACCTTTCTGGAAAATGTAATTAACTGGCAACTTCAATGTCGAGTTTTTGTGCTCTGGGGATAACATCTCCAGTCCTGGTCATCTCTGAAAGAAATACTATTTAAACGCAAGGGAATAAGCAAAATATCTTTTTATCATCTGGGTTACCGAGTCTCAGTCGAATTACCGGGTCACTACGGCTTTGAATCCTCGACCAAGTGATGGTTCATAAGCCAACCAACATCATCCGACTGACACTATGATCCGTTTGAGCTCTAGCGTGTTCATTCTATTTGTGCAAATTACAACGTTATATCCACAAGAGATGAAAGTGATGCTGGATGTTCGGAACAGATAAATCTTCGGAAAAGACTAGAAAATGGCAACCTCTTTGGTTATTTGAAAACAAAATTTTATTTATACTAGTTCGACACAAATTTGTTTCCATCCTATAATTCAGTGTGATTTATTCACGTTGAAAATTGAAACATGCAAGGTTTGCTACTGCTATAAGAAACATCCATTTTTCCATTTGAATATTTGTAACTTTTCATAATATACGGTTTGGATTTTTAATATAGGATATTTCTGATAAAAATTTACCAGTAAAATAGCGCTCATTCAATTTAATCTTTCTTCCTTTTTCTTTTCGTTTTTTTTCTTTTTTTGTTCACTTTGCATTAGAAGTCTGGAATGGAAGATATGACCTACGCTATCTACTTGGTTTATTAGAATGTGGTTTGCATCAGTAAGTCCAATGAACACTACCGAATTTACAACTGAACCACGTGGAAACAAAGAATGTGTGTTAAACTGTTGACATTATCTTAGATGTGTCTGTGAGATCTACAGTTCTACTGGAAATTGAGTATGCTATCCTTTTTAAAAGTGACTTAATGGATGTTTCAAGCATCGTCTATATATTCGAATACTCCTGAAAAAAATATAAAAACAAACGTTATTTCTATATTACTGTTGGATTTCTGTTAACGGAACTTTATAATGTTAGGTTGTTTTCTTATTAAGTTTAAAATTCCACATTTTTATCTGTTCTCCCTTTTCTTCTAGTTCTTCTCTCGCCTTCTCTCTCTGCCTCATTTCTGAACCTCCGTGTAATATACATCCATTGGTTTCAATTTTTCATTGTGTGTGTTTCAGTTTCTCCCTAAATCAACTTATGAATCTTGTTTCATCTCGGTTTTGTTATTCCATCCATACTAATGCATGTGTAGTTTGAAATTAGAACTGTGTTCATATTGTTATCTAATTTTAGTTATGGAGAGAAGAAAGGAGGAGAGAGAGGGGGTCTCTTTACCAGACACGATTATGGGATAAGAAGGTGTCTATGGGTGGCCTAGCTGCACGGCGTTAAGTGTCGCAATTTTTTGATGCGGAGTGTACAACACTTACCAACATTTTAACACACAAAGAACGAAAGATATTAACCCCAGTGATTTTAAAGACGAACTGAAACTATTATCTGCTATAATTAAGCCTAAAAGTTCAACGAAAGAGACTACAAAATAATTAAGGAACATGAATTTGCTCCCAATGTAGTGCTGCACTTAAGATTTAGTTAAACTTACCAGTGACAGTGGCAAGTGAAGAAAGAAGCTTATTAAAAATTATCTGTTTTTCTGTCTGAAACACGCTTGAGTGGTCTAGCGATTACAGATGGTGATCAGAAAAATGGAAACACATGTAGTTGGCAACACGTCAGATATATGGGTTGGCAGTGGTGTCGTGGCGCCCGCAGCGCCGGACCGCTGCTGCTGGTGTGTTAGGTCGGTCTCCATACTACGTCAGGAGCAGTGGAACAGCAGTGTCCAGTGGCTGTAGCAGACGGAGGTAGTGTAAAATGGGAGAC
The DNA here is from genome assembly GCF_964235325.1 of Thermobia domestica. Taxonomy (NCBI): domain Eukaryota; kingdom Metazoa; phylum Arthropoda; class Insecta; order Zygentoma; family Lepismatidae; genus Thermobia; species Thermobia domestica. The sequence continues at coordinate 74,068,546 of NC_137471.1, read as the reverse complement.
CTCTCAGATTTTCAAAGAGGGCAAATTGTTGGTGTGCGGTTATGTGGAGTGGGTGTGACGGCAGTGGCTACTGTGTTAGGCGTGTCGCGTGGGACAGTATGGAAGGTGATGACGGCCTACACAACACACGGGAAAACCACATCGGGGAAGCGGAACAGTGGGCGGAAGAAAATCATGAGTGACAGGTCACGCCGGGTATTAAAGCGCATTGTCACGCAGAACCGTCGTGCCACTGTGGAGCAAGTGACGGAAGAACTCAATCAGCATCTCCCCTACCCTGTTTCGACAATCACAGTCCGCCGCGAATTACATGACATGAACTTACGGGGTCGTGTTGCACGGGCCAAACCGCTCATCAGGGACCATAACGCTTTCGCACGCTGCAAATGGTGCCGCGACCATGCAACTTGGACCGTTGAGGACTGGAAACGTGTGATATGGTCGAATGAGTCACCCTTCACCCTATCCCCAACCACGGGCCGTCTTTATGTGTGGAGAACGCCCAAAGAAGCTTATGATCTGCAGTGTCTACGCCCAACTGTGAAACATGGTGGCGGCTCGGTGATGCCGTAGGCCGCCATATCATGGCTTTCATTGGGTCCTGTGGTCACACTTAGCGGACGAATCACTGCCAACGATTATGTCGCAATTTTAGGAGACCACTTGCATCCTATGATCCGGATGTTGTTCCCGGACAATGATGCCATCTTCCAGGATGATAATGCACTCATTCACACAGCTGGCGTTGTTGCAGCGTGGTTTGAGGAATATCGGGATGAAGTTCAACACCTCCCCTGGCCCGCCCAATCCCCAGATCTCAACATAATTGAACATCTGTGGTCCGTCTTGGAAACACGGCTCCGGCGACGATTTCCACCTCCATCCTCTCTCACAGAACTGGCCGATACCCTGCACGAGGAATAGTGTAAAATTCCACTTGCTACCACTCACGACCTCTATGCCTCCATCCCACGTCGCATCAAGGCTGTTCTGAAGGCGAAAGGTGGCTCGACACCATATTAATCTGGTAAGTTGCAATTTCGTTCAAGTGTTTCCATTTTTCTGATCACCATCTGTATATCAAAAGAACACGAATTGGCTTAAACATTGGACTACGCGAATGTGATAAAGGAATTTGCTCATATCACAGCAAGAAAAATTCTTTCAATTAAGGTATGTTAAATTTATGTATCCCTATTGTGTTTTAATACATTATAAAGCTTAGTTATGCCGTAATATATAATTCACTATATTATCTTCATGCTCCATATTCTTGGAAACACCTTTTGATATAAAATAAGCTTAATTAAAATTGTTAGTCGTCATTAAAGCATATTTTATTATTATTATTATTATTATTATTATTATTATTATTATTATTATTATTATTATTTTCTCTGTGCACTGCTTTGTATCACTGATATACAGCGAAATCGAGCATACCAAATATTGTATCGTGTATGGAGTCGTTTAAATATTACGTAAGCATTCGAGAGAGGTAGTTTTTAGGGATGCGCACGAGTCGAGACATGTCTCGAATCTCGACTCGACTCGACTCGAATTCGAGTCGAGATTCGAGTCGAGACACACTTTGTAAAATTTGAGACGAGTCGAGACAAACGTATTTCTCGACTCGAATTTTCGAGTCGAGACTCGAGTCGAGTCGAGACAGCTTCTAAAAATCTCGACTCGACTCGAATGTCTCGAAAATTTTTCTATAATTTTTAATATTATTTTGAAGAAAGTGCTCGCTCAGAAACACTCGGCACGAGTATTTCGGAAACTGCAGGACTTGTCAGGTGTTCGAGGAGTGCTGTGGTGATTGTCTTCAGCAAGTGGCGAAACCAAGGGGAAAAGACGTCCAAATGTCGAGGGTTGGGTGCCCCCACCTCATTACAGACGTCGAACGTTCTAGTCTGGGCAGATTGGTAAAACAGAACAGGCGGCGAACTGCGTCGGAACTAAGATCAGAGTTTAATGCTGGGCAAAGTAAAAGTGTATCTGAACTAGTTTTGTCAAATTTCCGGAAATTTTGAACCTGTTTTGTTTAAAAAACGTTTTTTTTTCGATTTTCTGGAAAAATTGAAAAAAATAAATATGTTTGTATTAGGTTAATTTTACTAGTAATGATATATATTTTTTTCAAACACGGGAAAAATTTAAGTTCAAAAATTTCAATATTGCGAATATTAAAAAATAGCACTCGAAAATTCCAATTATTATCTATATATTAAAATACTAGCGTATATGTTTCTCCTCACAGAAAAGTTTATATGTTTGTCTCCAATCCTTTCAACAATGAGACCTCGAACCCATAAGTGCTGGAAACGTGCCGTTTTCATTTGTCGATTCCAAATTTTATGCAAATTGTCCAGTTCTAATTGAATATTTTTGTAAAAAAAAAAAAAAAAAAATGGCCATTAGTTCTTTATTGCATTTATAGGGGTACACAAGAAGTACTGTGGGGGCGCGGTGGCTCAGTGGTAGGACGTTCACCTCCGGTGCATGGGGTCCCTGGTTTGATCCCAGATCGCGCCGTGTGGACTTTGTGGTGGACAAACACCATGCTCGTGGGTTTTCTCTGGGTTCTCCCGTTTCCTCCCACTTTCTTCATTCCACCATTTCATTCATTTCTCATCATCACCGTCACCTTTAGCCTAACCGGCATAACCGTAGGACGTAAAAATAAAGATGTCATTTCACTAGAAGTACTGAAATTTTTGAAAAAGTAAAGCATCATACCCTACAAGTTATATATTCCAACATCACATAGTTGTATATAGGGGTTGTATATCTGTCAGGCGTTTGTTTCATGGCCAAATGATAATGAAAACGAAGGATAACCATTTCTCCAGTCTAAGATTAATCTTCATTGTTTGGAGAGTTTTTTTTTTCAATAAACACCGTTTATCACTGACATAATTAATTGTGTGTGTACTTTATTTACTTATTAAATAATGCATGCAAATGCATGCATACACGATATGGGCATTCAGTAAATGGATACTTGAAAATTTGAACTCAATTATCTATACAAGCCGGCTACGAGTCTTTTGTTAGCCGGCTACGGGTGCAGTGCAAACTACTCTTTGGATTGAGCTTCTTACCGGATGTGTAGTCTACCGAAGGACCACACAGATGTTATCGAAACTATTGTGCTTTTTTTATTTTTTTTGTATGCCTTGGCAGAAAGTTCTGTAGATATCGAAGCCCGCCAGTGAAGCCATATCTAGCATCTTGGTGCTAGATCTAGCATAATTCACTCGCATCTAGCATCTAGCATCTTGGCAAAATCTCATTCTTTCCTCTGGAGAACAGAAAAAGAACGAAAATTTAGATGGCTCACTGACCGCTGGGAATTACCCTTAGTTGAAGTGATGGTTGGAGTAATAAAACCAGTTAGTATTTCCGCTATTGTATTGTTGAATTCACAGAAATGTTCAAAAATAAGCAAAACGTGACTCTGTACAAGATGTTTACTTACCCATAGTTTTATAGCAGCCCATACACGTAAACACATGCCTGAAGAAACAGCCCGACTTGTATGAAAAATGATAAAACCACAGGCAAGTTGATCGTGTATGGCCTCGTTCATTCATGTTAAAAGTTTTCAAAATCTTCTGAAAACATGTTTGATGTTTTTGCCGTTCTGCGTGCATGTTTACCGTGTATGGGCTCGTTCATGCAAGGTGGCTGTTTTATATTTAGGTCCGCCAATCACGACAGCGGAAGAAATCACGTGAGTCTCTCCTCCGTCGCATGCCAAGGTCGTGCAGTTGCAGAAAGAAAAAGCACGCGTTTCCTCGTCCTCCACATTTCTCAAACTACTTTCAGTATGTTGGACAGCACGTTGGTACGTGTGTGGGTAAAAAATTCTTTCAAGATGCTTGATGAAAGAAACCTTTCATACATGTTGGTAATGCAAGTGCGTGCGTCTATGGCGCGCTTATTATTGTCAACTGAACCCTGAGTGTCTGGGATGTTTCTGTCCCTTCTTACTTTACAACTTGAGAGAGGAGGGGGGTATGACCGCTAAAAGAAATGCTTCAGTGCTGCGTCGGAAGCGGCATGTTTTGTATATATTTCTTCCCCTGATTCTCTTTCCAATACAGAGAACCGACTCTTTAAATGAAGAAAGAACCCTGAACCCTCCCGAAAATGCAAAAATGAATGATGCGTGCAAATAACAAATCTATGGATGAATCAAATAATGCAGATACATGAGAAGATGATGACGTGTGTCTTGTAATTGTTATATTAATATCCACTGGATTAAGTGAAAGTATAAAATGGATTTGATGACTGCCAAATTAACGTCACCTTGGTAAGTCATTATTTTTTAATATTTAGTAATATTAAATTAGATTATAGTTTAGCGTCGTTTTCAGGAGCAAAGCTCTACAAGACGTGAACGTACAGTTTAAAGTCGGATTTGAAACACATGAGCTCCTACCATGAATCAAACCTCGTTCGAGAAAGGCGCATACGCTAATCACATAGCAACGGGGAGCTCAACATTTAGTGATATGTATATTAAGTTGTAAAATTATATTCGTTTAATTTTCAATAATATAATCTTCACAATGTAAAGCATTTGCCAGGCACGTTATCTTGTTTAAAAACAAAAAGCCTATCTCTTATGTTTCCGTCTCGGGGTTGGACTGCGGGATGATAGAAATCCGAAAGAGATGTTTTTATTAAAATTTGTGCAGTAGATCTGCTCCTTCATAATCTCCGTGTTTGATAAGAATGAACCTCCCTGGCTCACGAAAATGAACACGTAATATAACAAATCATGCACATTAAATGCCAGACTAATATAGCAAACATTGAAGATGCCCCCCTAGAAAATTTTCTTCGGCCGCCCATGTCTGGAGGTACACAATTTCGCAACTTAGTGGATACGATGTGGATGTATTCAAAGTCTACTGATTTACCCATAAAATTTAAATTTTATAACAATATTCTCAGTGAATACTATTATGGAGAACTATTTTTTTAATTCGATCGCTAATTTTTTTATTTTATTTTATTTTATTTTATTTTTTTATTTATTTATTTTTATTTTTTTGTTCACCAGGTCTCGGTAATCGTCTGGCACGAAAAATGAAGTTTCTACAAGTGTTTCCCCAGCATTTTTTTTTTTTTTTGAGAAAGGGGTTCTCCAGGAGCGTTATTGAGGGTGTAATTCCTACGTTTGTTATATACATATATAGATACAGATAGATATAAATATAGAGATACTGCGTATATATATATAAAGATAAGTAGAAGCGGGTCTTTAAAATGAGTTCGGAAAGATAATATGAAAATCTGGCATAATTTGCAAGAATCTATCTAGTCTAATATATATAAAATAAATAGTTTGTTTGTGTTTGTCTGTTTGTATGCGGCCTGGGGACCAGACGAGTGGACCGAGAGTTACCAAATTTTAGTCAGGAGTACCCTGGCCCAGGCCCCAGATCAAGACGAATCTTTTTTTTTCTAATTCGGACCAGGAGGTCTCAGGGGGCGCTTACAGGGACATGTAAAAGTGGTAGAAAATGGCCGATATTACTGTCGAATTTGTAGTTTTCGCGGTCGCTGAAAACTCTGACCACATTAACTTACAAATTCACCCTATTCGGGCCGGGGGTCACCGGGGGGATCGGATACCGAGACAAGTAAAAGTAATCCAAAATGACCGATATTAGTGTCAAATCCATAGTTTTCGCAGTCGCTGAAATCAATGGTGACAATTCCATTAGCGATGATATGCAAATTCAGCTATAATTGTATGCGGACCGGGAAAAATCTTTAAGTTTCTACGTCCCACGGTTATGCCGGTTAGGCTAAAGGAGACGGTGATGATGAGAGATGAGTGAAAGGGTGTAATGAAGAAAGTGGGTGGAAACGGGACAACCCCGAGAAAACCCACGCACACGGTGTTTGTACACCACAAAGTTCACTTGGCAGGGGCTGGAATCGAACCCGGGACCCCAAACACCAGAGGTGAACGCTCTACCACTGAGCCACCGCGGCCCCCAATGAGGTTGGAAGCTGGTCAGTCATGGCGGGAGGTGGCACATGCCATAGGAGTGGCACAAAGTGTGATTTCCCGATTGTGGAATCGATTTCAAACAACTGGAAGTGTTCGAAGAAGACAAGGACAGGGCCGTCCACTAGCAACTAAAGCCAGAGACGATCGTTATCTGTTGTTAACAGCCAGTCAAAACCAGAATACAACTCTGCTACCGCGAGCCTTCCGAACAACAACAGGACGCATAATATCTACTCAAACGGTCCGCAATCGCCTTCGAGAAGGTGGTCTCTACGCACGTAGGCCTATGATGTGTGTCCCATTAACTGCACGACACCGTGTTGATCGAAGAGCGTAGGCGGAGGAACATCGTGGGTGGGGACGCAATGAATGGGGCAATGTTTTGTTCTCTGACGAGTTTCGATTCAGTGTAGAGCCTAATAATCGACGTGTTTTCATCTGGAGAGAGTGTGGAACACGACACAATTCCATGTTTGTGCGAGAAAGATCCCAGTATCATAGTGGTGGACTGATGGTGTAGGCAGGAATCAGCATTGGTGAGCGTACTGAGCTCCACATCATCCGAAATGGCTCTTCGACGGCTCTCAGATATAGGGATGAGATCATGAAAACTCTTGTTCTTCCTTATGCTGGTGCCATTGGTGATTCGTTCCTTTTTATGGATGACAATACTTGTCCTCACAGAACTCGGTTAGTGGATGAGATGCTGAGGGTATCGCTCGGATGAAGCGGCTAGCATGCTCTCCGGATCTCGTTCCAGTTGAGCATGTCTGGGATATGCTTGGCAGACGAATTGCCGCTAGGCCAGTAAATCCAACAACCATTCCAGAGCTGGAAGTCGCTCTTCTGGATGAGTGGCACAACATCCCCCAAGAACTCATCGATAATCTGATTGAATCCATGCCACGCAGGTGCGAGGCTCTGTTGCCTATTCGAAGTGATCATATGACATATTAAGGAACAATCAGTGTTGTTGCTTTGCCTGTTTATGGGCAGTTCGAGAGATGCACACATAACCGTCTTGTGTCATGAGCCATGTGAACAAGGTTTTCCGTGCCCCAACACCAGTATGTGCCCCATTTTTCTAGTGTATCTTAAAGCATTCCTTCTTGTATGATATATATGAGTCAAGCACAAGCTTATTCATACACTATCTTAAGGTCTTGTGTGATATTTCAGCTGAACCCCTAATTTTTTTGAGCATTATATACAGTATATATATATAGTGGCGGATTCAGGATATGATCAAGGGAGGGGCTAAACCATAGTTTGCAGTTTTATCCAGTGTAAAGCAGGATTGAAGCCCATTTTATGCAGTGTATACTTGAGTGTGAAGGGGGGCTATAGCCCCCTTGGATCCGCCTCTGTATATATATATATATATATATATATATATATATATATATACATGATCGAAAATGGCCTCGAATCCATACTCGCTGAGATGAGCAGAAGATGCCGTTTAAATCCACAAATTCAGCCCCATTAGTACTCTAAGGAGGATGGTGACTATTAAAGATAATTGAAAATTATCGATATTAATGTCAAATTCATAGTTTCGGGGCTCCACAAGTTCATTAGTGACAGTTTTGGTGCCCTTTGTGTCCAAAATGAAACGTATTCTTCCCGTGCGAAGAACGGGTATTCTGCTAGTCTGTGATAATAACTAACGGAAGTTTCATTTAATATATTTCTCGCTGCTCAAATTTACTCACTTGTGCGGTATATGTGTGTAAAGTAGAATTAAAACCTGTTGCTTTAAGTATGTTTCCGTTAGCGAAATACATTGCATATATAGTAGGACGTCGATAATCCTAACGTCAAAAATCCGAATGAGGTCCCTAGAAGCTTTTTACATTTTGTCTTAACGCTAGCGATAAACAAACAATAGCGTGTCCAACGACGTTATGTGAAGTCAGTGTTTTTACAAAAGTTCATTTATATGTAATTGTTTGTCATGTATTTTTATTTTTATTTTTTCTTAGGCCTATAAGTTTTAAGTGTGACTTACAAGAACAGTGATATTTAGAATACAAGCAAGTTCTTCAGAAACATTAAATGTAAGTAGCCTTATGTACGGTATTGTAATTACTGTATGTACTGAATAACCACTGTATCGATAGAAGAACATACCGTACAGTATGTAAGCCTAAATGGCATTTTCTTGGTCATTTTCGAAAGTCCGAACAATTTGGTAATCCGAATACCTGTGGTCCCAATTAGTTCGGATTTTCGACTTCCCACTATATATGTTGCAGACATGTTACAGCAAGTAAGATTACTAGCATCAGGCTAACAAATAGTTTTTAAACTACATTTTCCTGTTTTTGCCAATATTTCCGAACAAACGATTTTTTCTAATGGTTTCAAAATTTCCGGAATTTTACATAGAACAATCAAGATATTTCTATGAAATATATGTTTGATTTAACATATTAACTAAAATGATTCTGTGATTAAATGATGATTCTGATAATACCCAAATTTTCCGATTTTTTCCCCAGCTCGGAAAAGCAGTAAAAACACTGTTTTTTTAACCCAAAATTTCCGTTTTTTTCACAGGCCTTCACAACACTAGTCTGAACACACAACGATGGCGAACTAGTCCTAACGATGGCGAATGTTAACACCACGACATCGGCAACTATAACTAAAATGAACACGTGACCATCGCCACTAGACCTTGGCACAATGGCAGAGCGTTGCATTGTCTGATGAATCCCGATATCTTCTTCATCATGACGATGTGAGGGTGCGAATCCGTAGTGTTAATAGGGAACAGCTCCTTGACATCTGTACTGCGGGACGGAGACAAACTGGCTGCGGCTCAATTATTATCTGGGGAACATTCAGGTGAGCATCTATGCGTCTAGTGGAGCTTGAGCAAGGCACCGTGACGGCCGAGGTATCACACGCTGCTTGCAGACTACGTACACCCCTTCATGACGGCCATGTTTCCCATCGGTAGTGGAATTTCTCGACAAGATAATGCACCATGTCGCAAGGCCAGGAGTGTGATGGAGTGGTTCGGGGGACACAGGAGCGAGTTCCAAGTGATGTGCTGGCCCCCAAACCCTCCGGATCTGAACCCAATCGATCACATCTGCGATGTGATTGAACGTGACGTGAGGGTGCATCACCCCCTCCCCGGAATTTACGGGAATTAGATGACCTGTGTGTGCATATGTGGTGCCAACTCTCTCCAGCGACCCACCGAGGAACATTGCGACCATGCCAAGACGCGCTGCCGTTCAAAAGGTGGATATACATGCCAAAAGGTGGATATACTAACAATTAGGTAGGTAGTCATAACGGTCTGGCTGATGTGTGTGTATATTTTAACTCGTATATTTTGTCTCGACTCGAATTTCGAGACGTCTCGACTCGAATTCGAGTCGAGTCGAGACAGAAACTGTCGAGTCGAGACACGAGTCGAGACAGCAACATTTTCTCGAGTCGAGTCGAGACAGGCTTAAATCTCGACTCGACTCGACTCGAATGCATCCCTAGTAGTTTTATGCTTTAAATGGAGCATCTTAATTTTTCGTGACACTTGAACGTCTTCTGTCAAAATAAGCTTTGCGGATTAAAGGAGCGGCATGTAAAATTACCGCCCAGGGCGGCAAAATTGCTAGCGCCGGCCCTGGTCCAACCTATGTAAAAACTATCCTTTTCGTTGACAAAACAAATGCTGGATTCCAGAAAATGATTTTGCCCATCTGCTTGAACCCCCAAGAAATTAAAGCTTACGTCGTTACTGCTCTAAATGTATGTGTATACACGTGACTTTACCTTGATAAATTTGTAGTGATAAAAGTGGCATTTTTAGATGTACTTGAAGAAAGAATCGTTTGTGTCTCTAGTTTCGTACTTAAAGGAGAATCATAATTGAAATCGGTTATAATCAATGGCGTTGAAAGCCTACAAATTGAAAGCCCAAAAATTTAAATCTGTTTAAAAAAGAAAATGGAAATTGATTGTTATGCAATTCAACAACAAAAGAAGAAATTTCGTTAAATTTTACTCCATATGTTAGCATCAGTGGCGTATTTTATGAGCAACCGAGGCTACCTGCGGAGCCCTGCAACAAAGTTAAATAAAGTTAATAAAGTCAGTATAACACATATAAATTAATTTAACCGTAGAGTACAAAGGCGTCGTCTGGCAGACTACGCGACTAATGCAGAAATCTCACCTCGCCCCCTTCCCCTCACTCTCCGCTTCTCATGCTCCATGTACCTTCATTATGTGGCTAGACAGCGTAGGACACCGATTGTTGAGCTCCTGTGTGCTTTCGTTTTGCGTAATTTGCGTCGTCTGACAGACTACGCCTTTGTGTTTTCGTAGGTAAAATTTGTATTGTTGACTAACATTACATCGGCTAATATTCTTTAGAATGTAAGCTTTATATATACAATCTTCGTGTTTTAGTGGCGAGAAATATCAAATTTTGAAATACCGTATTTAGACGAATCTTGATTTTGAGGATAGAGCAAGTGAAACTTCCCCCAGCCATGAAAAAAATTTGAAATGTATAAAGACACAGAAGATACTGATGCCGACCCAGATTCCAATTCTGATTTTAAAAAATGTGACTAGTGTCAAATTTTTTATTCTTTTGCGTGAGATTCGGAAGAGGAAGAAGATGGTTCTTTAGAAAATCCAGTTCAAGGACCACCCAACGGGAAGGAAGGAAGATTTGTTGTCTGCCCTCCAAGACTCAGGCCTATGACAATACGTGGTCGCTGCTCAAACACCATGTGTGGAGAGCATCAAACCAGTATCTGCTGTGAATGTCAGGTCATTTAGATATACGTATCTTGCAATATCTAGTGCTAAATACTGCAGCTATTTCTACATATGTCAAAAAATTGATATGGCTGAATATGTTGGTATCCTACTATGTTTAGAACACTTATCATACCTTATACGCAGTTCAAGTTCATAAAGACCTTCTTTTTCTTTATTGAATGTGCTTATTTCTACAAGTTTTAACTGTAAATATGCATTTTGTTTTTTTTATTTTTTACCCGAAGTAGTCCGTCAGACTACGCCTTTGTGATAACGTTCGGTACAAACCGCCTTTGTAATCTAGGGTTAAAATAATGCGTACGTTTACAGTTTATCCTTTTTTCATGGTACTAGTTTCTCTATGTTTTCCCAAATGTGAATACATACTAACGCAGCCGTTAACGCTTAGAACGCAATCCCTCTCACTTTCGTAAACATTGATGATTTGACAACTCCTTGGAAACCGCAGTCGTCTGCCAGCAGAAGGAAACATGTAAGTGCTTGCACGCCCACGTAGGTTCCTCCGTAACAGTATACAAGCGAGGCACGCGATGGTAACCAAGCAGGTTTCCTCTCTCTGGAACGATTTCTGTAGGCAGAGCGAGTAAATCGAAGTTAAGGACAATGACATACCAACCAAGGATCTTATAAAGTAGAGGATCTGCTCATATGTATCTTCATCCTATTAAATAATGAAGCCAAAAAACAACAGAGCATCGGCGCGTCTGATTGGCTACTCTCGTTTCCGCCATCATCTGATTGGCTACTTTCGTTTCCGCCATGTTTGTTGGCTCAAAACATTGCGATACTATTGGGTGAAGTGGGCAGAGTAGGGGTGGCGAAACTGTGACGTATGGCTTCAAGATTTTGTTGTAAGCGCAGATCCTTTATTTTATAAGATCCTTGATACCAACTATTTTGGATCTATCTGAGAATTTCGGGGCATCATTTTGTACCGCTTTGCGTCAATGCAATACTAAATTTGTGTTTTACTTTGCGATTCTTGTTATTGTAGTTATAATTACTTATTGCGTTATTTGCATTGATTTGAATCCGCTGATTTTACGCCAACCATTACGAAATAAGGCCCGCAGACAGTATTGTAGATTGGAGAATTTGTTAACTTCTATTACTCTGGTAAGCATTGTGAGTAATATTTAGCGGGAAAATGAACTACAAAGTAAATTGATTATAGAAGTTTTTTTAAGGCTAAAATCAATACACTAATGGATATAAGACAAAATAACAAACTCACTATATTTATTTCGTGATGCAAATTGATGAACGAAAAATATTGTTTGGAATAACCGGGCACATTCTGCAATCGTTTGCGTTAACACAACGCAAACTTTGCGATTTAGGTAGCGATAATGGACATAACAATTATAATGACTGCCTGCATTTTTTTCGTTAATTTGCTATACTCAGAATTTTTGCGAAGATTGGTACGGAATGACAACCAACGTCAGTAACAGAGGCGACTCTTGAGGAAAATAACAGTGGTAAAAATTAACATTTTAAGAATGCAATCCACGAGAAGTTAACTGCACAAATGTATGATGGAATTTCATTTACGGCGGAAAACATTAATGGTCTCAAAACAAAAGTTAAAAGAAAACACACCAACCACTTTTTGTTAATTGTTATGCATATTTCGATAATAATAATAATAACAATAATAATAATAATAATAATAATAATAATAATAATAATAATAATAATAATAATAATAATAATAATAATAATAATATACAAGGTCTGTGGTAGCCCATGCCTTTAAACCAGTATACGCCATTGGTTAGCATTGGAATGGACGTTTTCTCCCTCTACGGAACCCTCTCGGGGAAAACTAATGTGACAAAAACTCAAGTTATGCCATGATCCACTTGTGTAGCAAAAACTATCGAAGTCGGTGAGAGGTCTAGAAGGAGATTGCCTCCAAACATCGATATGTTCATTTGATTTTTGATTTGATATCAGTTTAGCGTTCCGTTCAGCAGCGAGGCTATATGAGACGTGGATCTACAGCTTAACATGGAGTCCGAAACACAGGAACTCTTGCCGGGAACCGAACCTGGATCTTCCACGCCAAGGGCGAGCATTCTAATCTTTTCGCCACGAGAGAGCTCTGTCGATATATTTATTTTTACCTAAATAGGTTAGGCTTAACTCTATTTAATTATTTTCATTTCCTATACTATTTAACTTCTTGAATAATTGCTGTTCATATATGTATGGTTTGGTTTATTTGCTTGTACAGTGCGAGCGGTCCCTGGTTTGATTCCCGGTGAGGGCACTCAGTCGTAAAAGTGTAAAAAGGGTTTGTAAGGCCAGCCGTCTCGAATGAGGTTTTCTTCATTCACACCAGGCAAATGCCGGGGTGGTGCCTAACTTATAGGTGCCAGGCCGCTTCCTTCCTTCTACATTCTTTTCTTCCTTCCCTTTCCTCGGATAGTCTGACACAGGCCCGTAGCCAGCCCCAAAATTTAGGGGGGCGGTAGAAGTTGGGGGGCCGGTAGAAGTTAGGGGGGCCCGACCCAATCATATTATACTTCATCGCCATATTATAGTTCATTTGCAAGCCTAAGGTGAAATTTTATGGGGGCCAGTCAAAGTTTAGGGGGTGCCCAGCCCCCTTCCCCCCGTGGATACGGGCCTGGTCTGACAGCATCCCTCCTACGTGAAAGGCTAAACGGCCATAGATGCCGGAAGCCCAGAAATGTAAATCCTAAATCCCTAAGTTTGCGTGTAGTTTGGCGTTCGTTGTCAATACCGAAACTTGTAAATGAGACATGTTATTCTTTGGTCAGCTAAAGTTCAGCGATAACATGTTATGTCTATCGTTTCGAAGTCACTGGCTTACAACATTTTGTCTGTTTTATTTTTATTTTATTTATTTTTTGGTTATGAATCCTTAAAGCAAGAAAATCAACTCAAAATCTAACAATTTTAGAGTGTTTTCAATTTACGCGTGACCGACTACACATATCGCACAAATGTACATTTCCTCCCATTTACTAAGCTAGTGGATTGGATCAGCTTTTGTAAAGTAAAGAGATCTTTTTGACTGACCCTGTGTGATCGACAGTCGGCATCAAGTAACATCTTAGATAAATTATCTCATCACGGTTTTCAACCATATCAAGCACAACATACGAGTTTCAATTACTTCCATATTGAGAATATCTGAAGCAGACATCACTGGGAAGATGGAAATACAATTTCATTAAAGAAAAATGATATTACACAAACACAAGCAGAAATTTGTAACCTACCAATGGTTTGAAGAATTGCGTAAGAATGTGTAATAGAAATGACATAAGCAGTAATTACTGTTTGGTATTGACAGAAAGTTGGTAGACAACAATGGAATAGTACATTTGTCTTGACATTTCATAGATCTCTATAATAGATTTTATATTGATTATCTTGAAGGGAACAGTCTTTCTGATACTACCATTTCATTCCATTAGCTGCGCCTTTCAAGCTTTCTCTGAAGCAAATATTGAACTAATTTACCATTATCGTCTATCGAAACACTAACTAATAACTTCAGTTGCTTTGTGCAGTATCACAATAATATCATCAGAGATTAAATATTAGAAAGTTGGAAGACCTTTCTAACTGATTCTATGGCTCACTTGGTTTCGTTTTCAATTCCTAGTGCCACGAACCTGTTTGTAGGACCTGAGCCCCTCTTGCGCTGTTTATTTTTTTATTTATTTATTTATTTATTTTTTTTAACTGTAAGCACAAGCGTATGAACAAGCACAAGCTATTGAAATAAATAGCACTGTATGCCAACTGGCATTGCTGAGTGGTCTAAGGCATTCGATTGGCAATTGCAAGACTTGTCTATCGGGGTTCGAATCCTGCTTAAGTCATGAGTGTTATGTATTGTCCTGCCCGCCCTTCCATTGTTGTTATTCATTTCTCATTATCTCCTGTTTCCAGGACCATGGAACGTAAAACCGAAAAAATAAAATGAAATACAGCAGCAGACTGTGATAATCCAGTTAACGAAGGCCAAAAAACGCTTATTAAAAAATAAATTGTGTAGTTTTGGAACTGGCACAGTTGTAGGTGGTAGTGCCCTAAATGACATACTAGAAGTCCTCGAAGGTGCGGGGTCGATAGGGGTTTAAAGGAAGTTTTTTAAAGTTTTTCTTAAATATTTCAAAAGCTATGGGGTCTACCAAAAATATTTCAAGTACAAAAGTAAACTCCTTAAATTTCCTCCGAAAATAGTCCTATACATTTTTTCATAGAATTAATAGCTTCGAAGATATTTAGCGAAATAAAAATACATTTTCGAAAAAAAAATGTATTTATAAAATTAACTAAAACCCTTCAGAGGGAAAAAAAACTCATGCTCAGGCAACAGGGCCGTCTAACTCACATTCTACTAACAGTAAATACCTCCTGCATTCCTTAAGATACCCATAGACATGAGCGCCCGAAAGGGGGGGGGGAAAGCTCCCCTGGCTTACGAAAACGTATACGTAATATAGCAAAATACGAATATTAAATACAGAAATACCAGACTAATGCAGCAACCATGGAGATGCCCCCTAGAAAATTTTTTGGGCGCTCCTGTCCATAGATACATCTCTCGTAATAAATTTCTTAGCGGGTTGCCTGGTCGAGGTCGTAAAGCATGCTACGCTCTTGTTCCTAATAGTTTTCCAATACATACAAATGTATAAAGTGGCTCATAGATGTCAGACACTTTTTTAAAAAGGCGAAAAACAGTGATTGTTCTCGACTCATACTGCATATTTTGAAACAGTGGAAAATCAGGCCGTGATTGAAATAACCACGTTACATACAGCCAGAAAAGCATTAATTATTTATCCATGAACCAATATTAGTTCCCGACTTCATAAAATTGTAGTTTACAATTAGAGAACTTAATGAATGTTCTGAAGCCAAACAGTGTTAACATCAATACAAATCTAAGTTTTTTTTTTTTTTTAAATAGATTTCCATAACAAAATTTACATACCGTAAACTGGGTATAATTTGGCCCTTTAAAGGCAAGTTTAACCCAAAGGAAGAAAAGATTTGATTCTTTTCTACATGGTTATTATGGTTTCCATCAGTAAGAAAACTTGTGGATCGAAGTATTACAACATTGGTAACATGTGAACTTTGGCACTAGTGATTGTTTCCGGAACGTGTGACGCAAAGTGGTAGCAAGTAAAAATTTATTATATTTAACGTTCCACAACTTTTGTTCATTGTATTAAAATGACATATCTTGGATGCACAAGTAGGGTCTAAGTAGAATATAAAAACATGTTTATTAACGAACATTGATAAGCTAACACCTTAAATGTTTGTTGAATTAAGTGTTTATTGCGTGGGGTAACATTGGCCCAATTTTTGGGGCAAAATTGGCCCATATTTTCTAAGTGTTGAAATGCCACAATATTAAAGAGGAAATGGTGTACAAAATAGTGTGATGTAATAAGGAAGATTAACTTCTAAACGTGGATATTATACAGTGCCTGAATTGCAAGACTTTTCTTCCTAAAACTGACAGTGAGCAGTATGGTACCAGTAAAGTACTCTACCGCAATGAAGAATATGGCGCTCTTATTTTTGGATGTTAAGTATTCATCCACTTAGAGAGATTTTCATTGAACGATATTTTTGTTTGCCTCTAAATTAAGCAAAGTGATTTCACCCCGACATTTGTAATACAGATATTTTAAGTTAAGTATTCACAAATTTGTAAGGTACTTTTATGTGTGTTTCGTATTCTCCCAAGTACAATACAAATATTTTCAGTGAACGATATTTTTCGTTCGATTGATACTGAATAAAAGCATTGATAATTTCACCAGTGTGTTTATAATACCATGTTCTTCTCTTCTCTCTCTCCTTTTTTTTTTTTTTTTTAATACTTCCGTGTATTAATTAGTCATTCTGACAAATGAGCTAAAGTTACCCCAACCATGAAAAATTGCCATGTCATCAAAAAATTGACACTACAGTCACCATTCTTGATCATACTGATTATTTACTGCTTTCAAAAGAAAGCCAAATGGTTGCATTATAACAAGGATAAATATAATTAAATTACCTCCCTAATCTTAGGAGATATTAGAATGGGAATTTTGAAAATGAAAAGGGACGGGCCAAAGTATACCCGGTTTACGGTAACAAAAGTGTCTCAGTAGCTTCCTCAATGTTATATGATTAGCGTACGAGCCTTGGGCACAGGAGACTCAGGTTCAATTCCCTGTAGGGATCATCTGGTTCGTCTCGTATAGTCTCGGAACATAACGGGACGCTGAATTCGAGATCAACTAACCAACCAAAAGTGCAGCATTGAAAAGGATTTGATTTGATTTTGGGGTTAACGTCCTTTCAGCAGCGTGGCTATATGAGACGGTACCTACTAATTAACGTGGAATCCGACCACCTAAGCTCCAGCCGGGAATCGATCCCGGATTTTCCACGCCAAGGCGCGTACGCTAACCGCTTGGCCACGAAGGAGCTCAGCATTGAAAAGGAGCCTACTTTTGTAAATGGGTGTACAGCCTTAGTAATATATAAATTAGTGTGTCCTTATATAAAGCAATTTCGTGTTACGATACAGACATCCGCAAAATGTACTTTATGTGACCCAGGGGCGGATCCAGGGGGGCGATCGGGGCGATCCCCCCCGAGAAGAGGAATCTTTCTTATTTTATATATATAAATAAAACATCCCGAAGTTTGGAACCCTTAAAAATAGTAGTATGACAACCCACCGCCCACCCCCAGAAGTCGGTCCTGGATCCGCCCCTGATGTGACCGTAAACACGAATTAGTGAAATAGCAGCTTGCTACGAAATTGTTAACCCGTGCCGACCTGACGACAAAGTCATGAAATGACGTTTCCACTTTATAATGGAGTTTAGAATGTCCAACTGTGATAACGGAGAAACCAAAAGAGACAGAGAAACAAAACTTTGTACGAAGCAACTAGAGAAAGGAGGACAACTGCTTTTGTATTGACGAATATCACTGGATGAACAATGTTGCCAACCCAACAGATGCTTTTGTAAATAGAATGACCTAAATAGATATCATCATTGGGAGCAACAATGAAAATAAAGACAAAAGAGTGAAAAGGGCGAAGAAGAAAAAGAAAAAGAGAAACAAAAAAGGGGAAACCCTGTATTGTGCATGAAATAAGTCGTGAGTGGGAACCCTTCACCCCTGGTGGGGGAATATTCATTAAGCTATCAGCTTATATCTAATTTAATAGGAATATATAATCCATGTCTTACTTTTGAACATACAAGGTTCAATCAAATGAGAAGACTTTTATATCGGACTTCCGAGGAAAAATAAAATAAATACATGACCGTGTTTATTATATATAGGATTCCCAGTCACGACCCCCTTTTCAGTTTTATTAAAATTAGAAGAAGTAAAGAAGAGAAGAGGAAGTTGGGATAAGAAGATAGGAAAAAGAGGGAAAGTAAGAAGATGAGAAAAGAGGGAAACTGTTACTGGATATTTTTGAGAAATATGGTAAAGGAAAGTGAATAATTATCGAATTGGGATCATTTCCAATACCTATTGAGTGAATATTTGGTATTAAGGTGATCAAAGGTAGGCACATGTTAACCCATACCTCTCAGACCTAGATCCATTTAACCCCAACTACCGAATTATCCCAATCTAGCTCTGAGATAGATGAGAAAGTTTAATTTAACAGTTTATTCAATATTTCAGAAAGTTCTCGACTAGTATCCAATACTTGAAGGATAAATGATGAAGTTAACGGCATGCTAGAATTGACTACAGGAGAAAAAAAAATCGAAGCAACACACACATTTGTCGAAGGTTTTTACCTTCAAATTTCTCCCATGATGATCATTCGTTCAGGCTATTTCCGTCCTTTTTTGCTTCCTTTATAGTTCTTAAGTTGAGTTATTATTAACTTTTCAACGACTTTAATTACCAACTACCATTAATTATAGTAAGTCACACATATATGTCAAAAGAATTGGTGCACTTAATACTAAACCTACATTTCACTCACACTCACATTCATACAGGACAATGTATACTTCAGGTTGCATTTAGTTGAATTAAACTAACCTAACTACATTTCTATAGACATTTATTACATTTCAAGAAAACTTATTTTGACTGCACAAGAGAAATTTCGATACATGAAAAGAAAATAAGACTAGTAATAACAATATGATTTATAGACATGCATAGAAATTTGTTACTTTTCAATATCTAATAACACGCTTCTCTTTGTAGATATATTAACAGTTGGATTATGTTTTAAAAAATCGAGAAAACGAAAGACGAAGAGAGAAAAGAATAAAAGAAATCAAAGGTCAACATTCAACATATTTAAGATTCAGTACAAAGAATACATATCAATGTGAAAGAGAAAAAACTAATTGGTTAATCATTTAAAAAAAAAACTTTGGTAGCATTTTTATTGAGTCTCTGTCCCAAGAGGAGAAATTTCGACAATTTTATGAGTCCTTTTCTCACGTCGATAATAATTCCTTTATCAACTCTCTTTATACACTATGATTGGCGTCCATGAGAGTATTTAATCGTTTGTCTTAACTACAGACGAAAAAAAATAGAGTCTTCATATTATATATATTTTTCAGTTCGTCACTTGACGCACTTCGTATGAAAATTCAAAAATTTATCAAGATTTAAAATAGCGAATCCAGTCCCCAAGCATTGGGAACCCATTTCGATTATATGACACTTCCACAGAGCTGGGTCTCTGGACCCATCCCAAGTCCTCTATTCATATTACTAAATTATTAACCACATTTCACTTCAAATTAAGATCACTAAATTTTATTCCTGGTCTAGATCATGGAGTCAAGAGATTCTAGCACTGAACTGACGAACGACAAATAGTTAGGTTTCCGATCGTAGGGGAAGGATTTGGGGCGCACTGTTTCATAGTTTACTGATTTCACTATTGTTTTACAAAATAACTTTAGATACGGATTAGGTTTTTTTTACGACCTGCTACTTGTTCTATTTACATGCAATATTTAACATAGTGTTAAACTTTAATAGTCACGAACATTAATAACAAATTAGTAAGGTGTCATTTATCACAAATTACGCGGTAATACTTTAAAAACACAAATAGTTGGTCAAATATCGGGTGTCAAAATCTATGGCAACCTAAAACAACCAGGGTAAATACAGGAGAAAAAAAAATCGAAGCAACACACACATTTGTCGAAGGTTTTTACCTTAATTATTAACCACATTTCACTTCAAATTAAGATCACTAAATTTTATTCCTGGTCTAGATCATGGAGTCAAGAGATTCTAGCACTGAACTGACGAACGACAAATAGTTAGGTTTCCGATCGTAGGGGAAGGATTTGGGGCGCACTGTTTCATAGTTTACTGATTTCACTATTGTTTTACAAAATAACTTTAGATACGGATTAGGTTTTTTTAACGACCTGCTACTTGTTCTATTTACATGCAATATTTAACATAGTGTTAAACTTTAATAGTCACGAACATTAATAACAAATTAGTAAGGTGTCATTTATCACAAATTACGCGGTAATACTTTAAAAACACAAATAGTTGGTCAAATATCGGGTGTCAAAATCTATGGCAACCTAAAACAACCAGGGTAAATACCGAGCCCTTACATACATATTCGCTTATATATAAATATATATATTCATATTACTCAATATAATAAATTTTATTCTAATATCAATCTTAGTATTTCATCGACACTTAATTCTCTACATAACCTTTTCATATTTAATGTGTATTCACATTTTCTTGGCTCAAAATAAAACAAAAAACCCTGACTAACAAAAATTCTTTTTCTTTTAATAAGGTTGCAACGTTGAAATGTATATATAAACCCGATAATCAATAATAATTCCATTTACTAAGATCCGCGTATGGAGAAATGGTTGATATTATTTAATAAGTCGATACAAGAAGTGGAAATACAGCAAGTAGAACAGGCACGTAAGACTCCAAACTATGTAAGCACACATATATAAATGTATATACAAAGAAAGAAAGAAAAATCAAGATTATTTTAAATTAGTGGGTCCAAACTACTAATACATACACCCATATAACCAATCAATAGAAAGAAACTAGAAATCGGTAATCAATGGGTATAGTTTGTACGATCGATGAATAATAATCAAGCATCTGGGAATCTGAAATTGTAGTGTACCCTCTCGTTCAGTCCCTCCCATGCTGGATTGAGTATCGTGAAAAATGGCCCTGAGTTGTTCTGAAATACCGGGAAATACCTCCACGAATTGTATCCCTCGATGTCTCAGTTAGTACATACAATCGAAATAAGTGATATGAACATTGTATGCTTTCATGAGTTTCAGTACCGGGGGAAGGAAGGTTCAAAAATTAAAAAAAAAAAGCTTTAGAGAAGGAGTAGAAGAAAGAATAGGTAAAAAGAAAGGAGACAGAACACTACAACTACGAAAGATAAATGGTCGAATTTATGTATACAACATACTATAACCAAATATTTTCTTTTATGCCAAAAGGGGTTCGGCTTACCAAATAAATAGCCGAAAAACAAATATCTTCAACGACCAGACGAGTATGTGCCTTCGATGGGATTTTCGGAAAGATAAAGGCTTTAGGGAAATCCCACCACTCACCGTATCCGGTCAACGCCATTGAAGACCGCGGAATCCACCGGAAGGTTAGAGAAGGCTCTAATTTAGAATTTCAAAAAAATCATCCTACCTCTCAGAAACTAAGAAAGTCCAGAATAGTAATGAAACTAGAGTAAAATAATAGCTAAGATATCCCTAACTAGTAATTTGCCAAAATAAAAAAAAGTAAATAAACTGAATTTTGGATCGGTGATTTCAGTAACCAAACATCACCGATGGCTACCCTGCGCAGACATGCCAGTCTGGGACGTCGTTAATTTCCATCAACTAATTGAACTAAGAAAAGAAACGAAAATACTTAAGAGGACCAGGGGTCGACATCCGGGTACGCAATGGACATAAATATTAACTTAGTAGCGGTTGATTTGATCAGATAGCCCGATCTGAGCTGTTAGCTATATGAACAATGCACAGTAAATAAGGTAAGCAACGAAAAAAAACCTCGGAGAGTCAATGAATATTAAAGGTACAAATGACCAAACCTGTACTTTTCGATGATCACAGGATATAGCAGTTATTTTTCTTAATTATCATTTCTATCAACCTTTAAAAGTAATTCCCACATGATGCTACCCTATCTGATGAAAGGCTTAAGATCTGGGGCTGTTAATATGAGGTACTTAAATGTAAAGTAACATATAATTCCCAACTACACATTATTATCCAATAGCAAACCCGGTTGGATGAATGTACTGGTGTAGAAGTCAAAACGCGAGAGATTTTCAGTAAACATGTTCATATTCTCAATATATAATATACACTGGGCCTATTCACTTAAGTACAGGTGTCCTATCATCTCATTCATTCTTTATATCACAATTGTATTATTATTATATCATTATATTTATTCATTATTTACCCATTTTCACGCGAAGTAATCTTTTACGGACACCCTATTACATAAATTTACACGCAGGCCATATACATATTACATTATGCACTAATAAATCTATAATTTTCACAATTCGTCACGCTTAGACTGCTACACGATAACATTCATCGAACCACGGATCTGAAAGTGACTATGGACTAGTAAGAGGGGGTGAGGGAATGTTTAGGTACCTGGCCAAATTCTACATTGGTCTGAAATTAAGAAAATTTAATTCCAATGGCGGAACTATATTTCGGTATGACGTCAGAATGGTAAACCTTGTAACTATTCAACTTGTATATGCGAAAATGGGATTTACAATTAATCAAAATATAAATAAATATGTTATTCAGTGAAAATATGATTCCTAATGAGACCTTTCGATTCATTACATTTAATTTGAAGTAAAGAGAATAAATAAATCGTGTAATTAAACCGAAATCGAATTTAAAATTATTTTACTAGGTGAGTACAGGGTGAGTACAGGGTGAGTAAAAAAAAGCTGCCATTACTTTCAACTGTAATGGTACATTACAAGAGATGGTAAATGCAGATCAGTGTTGTAAACGTTTCGGTTGTAATACCCGAGAAAACCCACACACACTGTGTTTGTCCACCACGAAGTTCACTTGGCGCGAGCTGGAATCGAACCAAGAACCACGTATACCAGAGGTGAACGCCTACTGCAGCCCTGGGGAGGCTCAAGGGTTTTGAGCCTCAGAGCTCCGGTGCCTATATTATTATTATTATTATTATTATTATTATTATTATTATTATTATTATTATTATTATTATTATTATTATTATTATTATTATTATTATTATTAGATTTGTGATATATTCCCCATTAAATATATATGACTTCGCCTATGTAGTGTGCTCAATTTGCGGTATTGCATCTATATTTTGAATTTTTGGAAGAAAATTAACATTTCTAAACGGGGGCTAAACTGGTCTCCGGTACAAAAGATGTTAGCTCCAATCACGGCGAACGGATATTATTTGAATATTCAGTGAAAAGATTTCGAATCAAGCCCGTATACAGGGGGATAAGGGGGCCGGGTTCCCTAAATTTTTACTGGCCCACCTAAAATTTTCACGGTAGGCTTGCAAATGAACTATAATACGATGATGAACTATGATACTGTTGGATCGGCCCCCATTATTTTCTACCGCCCCCTCTCTACATTTTTGGGGGGCTACGGGCCTGAATCTAATAACGAATAATTTAGAAAATATTTTTAGCAGTGCATGTAAAAATCAGGAAAACAGATGTGGGAAAGGGAGAAACTCTTTATCCATCTTCCCTGCTTTCTCTCTCTCTCTCGTACATTCTAGTCGTCACAATATAAGTTGATATTACGTAACAAACAGCACAGAATTAAAATGGGGGAAGGGGTAAAACCTAAGACACTCAGACAGTATATCTTTCTTCTGTCTTTTCTTCTATTCGTATTTCGGCTTTCTGTCGATTGCCATTTCCGGCTCGTAACAAATCCGTTCTTTCATTCAGAAAAAAATAAGGGAGAAAAAAGAGAGAGAGAGAGAGAGAGAGAGAGACTGAATCTCCCCCCACGCCACCCACTATTCAAGGCAAAAGCGAGGAAGGTATAGAGAGGGGTTGGTGGTTTGGTGGCGTCTTCTGAAGTAAAAGAAAATATCCTACAAAGATGGAAGATCCAATGAAAACATCTTAATCTTCCCTCGGCTCAGCTCATTTTATGAAATGGCAAAGGCGAACTGTCTCCTAACGCATTTTCAGTTTTTTCCCTCCCATGGCGGTATATATACACATACACACACTTAATATATATATATATATATATATATATATATATATATATATATATATATATATATATATATATCTTTAGTTGTTATTGTTGTTATAATGCTCCCTTCCATTATCCTGATATAACGACAGCCTGTGAAAGCCAAATAATTCAGTCTCTCTACAGAGTAGATTTCTGCTGCTTGTATTTTTGCGACAAATATGTCTGTAATTCCGATGATTTTTTTCCCCCTTAGGTGTATCTATTTCTGTATCTACGTAAGACCAAAGAAGAAAAGTCAGGTTTCATCATTTAGTATGTCTGCAGGAAAATACGAGTTGGTTTATATAGCTTGTTAGAATGTAAATTGAATACAACAAAAGAAAGACAAATTGTTAGTATTCCAGCTCTAGATTTTAACTATGCAAGCATATCTTCCATATACGAGGAAGGATCAGAAACTAAGCTTACAAGGCCGATATTACGTCTGTTACAGGGGAATGTCGAGTGAGCGGTAATTTTAT
This sequence comes from Thermobia domestica, assembly GCF_964235325.1. Taxonomy (NCBI): domain Eukaryota; kingdom Metazoa; phylum Arthropoda; class Insecta; order Zygentoma; family Lepismatidae; genus Thermobia; species Thermobia domestica. Next base: position 74,043,860 of record NC_137471.1, on the reverse strand, counting down.
TTTATGAAGTTGGCAACTATGCGGCTTTTCAGCTACCCGCCATCTATGGCGTTAGTTGTAGGTAATCTCAAATGGCGACTCGTTTGGAAAATTGTTCTCGCGAAGAAGTCCGCTCAGTTATTCGATTTCTGTGGGCGAAACATGTAACCGCGGCTGAAATTTACCGGTAGCTGGTGGAGGTTTACGGAGAGACTGTAACGTCTCGTCAGCGTCGCAAAATGATGTCGAAAGTTTTGCGGCCGGTACAGAAAATATCACCGACGAGGAGCGCAGTGCCCGACCCAACATGGCATCAACAGATTTGAACACAAGCTGGCGTGGAGGACACACAGCCCTCATCCATACAGCCTGGATCTCGCTCTAAACGACTTTATCCTGTTCCCGCCCTTGAAGGAGCACCTCGGAGGCCATCGTCGCTTTGCTTCAGACGAGGAAGTAAAACACTTCGTGACAACGTGGCTGAACACACAAAGGCCGGATTTTTACCAGGAAGGAATTTCCAAACCCATCCCACGATGTGATAAGTGCTTCAACCGATATGGGGACTATGTCGAAAAATAACCTAATGTATGTACTATCTGTTGGTTATATTGGTTGTATGAAATAATGTATACACATTTCACTACAGGCTGTGTAACATTACTTTCTGATCACTCCTCGTACAAAAGTTTCACCACTAATGAGATTAGACAATATAATGTAACCATTTGTCCTTTAAACAAATCCAGTGGGTCCGAAGCCTTGAGCACGAGTAGTCCTGAATCATAGGAAAAAACAGATCGTTCACGAATAGTAACAAATTTATAGTTTCTAATTCATTCTTGGGTTTGAAAGTGTTTAGAGATGATCAAACATCAATTTGTAAGACATTTTTACAATTGCATAGTGTAAAGGCCAGTCTAGATATGAAAAAGTGCCGACAGTGAAATTTTTGACTCGTAGAGGACATAGTTTCCAGTTACTACGAAGTTTATAAAAATATACAGAATTGTAGTATCAAAGTTGGAAGATGGAACAAGTTGTTTTAGTTAGAAGTCAATATTCCTTCCCTTCTTTTCTTCCTCGCGAAGGATGGGACAGACGGTATGAGGTGTTGCTTATCTGCGAGCGACCTTCGTGGGAATTTTCTTTCTCGATATTTCCTTTCCCTAAGTATCGGGACACCGAAGACCCCTGTCCAGTAGTTGCAGGCTGTGCGTTTGTTTCTGAAAGAAGTGGTTGTAGCTAATCGAGTCATTTCTTGCACAAAGAAACACTTAATTAGACAAAACGCCGATTACTGAGAGTACTTTTTCTCTTTTTGTGTTTGCAATATACTACTTAAAGGTTGTTAACGTGATACTGCAATTGCAATTAAACACATATTTTCACAGAATAGATTTAGACAAAGATGTCAAGAATGGCAACACAAATTGAACACAAGAAGCTGTAGTGACGTAAGCAGAATGTTATAATGGAGAGGTTCAAGCACCCAAGTTGATATCGTATGCCACTGATCTGTACAATACAGTAAAAGGTACAGTACTCAAAATTTTGAATTCTTTACCCATTATAGTTATGTAGAATATGTTGCTACTTTAAAATTTCATATATTGTTGGTATGGAGTTAAAATGCTGTTTACCGATATCGACAATAAAGGAAAGAAGGAAGAAAAGAAAATAGTTCTTAACGACAGGATTAGCGAAAGAGATTAGTGTATTTACGAAGATAGGATAGCAATTATCAAATACTTGGAATTAACTAAATAAGTGACTACATTGTTAATCAATTGAAAGCAACGCCATCTCTTAATACAAGAACAAACTTTTTGTGCCTTTACATTTTCCTTAATGTTGCAAAGTGCACTCATAGTGGCAAATCACTACTACTTATACGAAAAAGTCAAATTTGAAAAGAAAATTAAATCTTTAAGTTTTACATCCCACGGTTATTCCGGTTAGGCTAAAGGGGACGGTGATAATGAGAAATGAATGAAATGGTGGAATGAAGAAATTGGGAGGAAACGGGAGAACCCCGAGGACACCCACGACACGGTGTCGTCCACCACAAAGTTCACTTGGCGCGAGCTGGGAAAGTCAAATTTGGTGGAAAATAATTTACTAATTGTGAATTTGGAATTCTCACCTACATCAGTGGCCTTATACTTTACTTTTACTTTAGGCTATTCAAATAGATGGGACAATCCTGGATCCCTCATTAGTTGGAATCCAAGCCTCCAGGAGCTAGTCCCCCAAAATAGTTTTCGACATTATCTTTAGGGTGTCCTTAAAGTAAGTCCACCTTAAAAAAAATATATTATTAGAAACCTATTGTACTTTAGTTTATGTTGTTAGTTCCACATGATACACAGGTTCCTTTTTTTGTGTGTTTGTGTGTGTTTCTTGGCAGTTTCCTGTAGTTACAAAGTTGACGACATGAGACGCTGTTCATCAATGCAACAATAATATTATTGTTCATGTATAATGTTCTCCTGAAATAGCCTTCAAGATCATCAGGTTTCATTCCACTGGATTGTAACAACCGTGTTTATGTGCCTCCTCTTTCACGAGATTTTCGTGAACTGCGTCACTTTTTTTTTTTTTTTTTTAATCCTTTTCCAGCCTAACATTCGAATATCCGGATTTCCATCCACTGCCATAGCTATCAGCAGGTTTTCATATTCTTCTTGCTCTTAAACGTATGTCATTCTTCTTGCATTTGTTTTCTGGTAAAATTTTCACTAGTAGAAGTTCTGCTACCCATTTTCATACTTCATACTCTCAACTATATTTGCTACACTTGAAATAAAAGCAACGACTCAATAAATAAAGTGTTTATAGGCTATTTTAGGCAAGATAATATACTGTATTTAAATATTCTTGTTTTCAAATATATGTCATTCTTCTTATACTTATTTTCTGGCAAAATTTAGTAGAAATTCTGCTACCTATTTTCACACTTAATACTCTCAAATATATATTTGTCACACTTCAAATAAAAACGACTTAATAAATACAGTGTTTATATGCTATTTTAGGCAAGATAACTTACTACGTTTATGTATTCTTGTTCTCAAATATGTGTCATTCTTTTTACACTTGTTTTTTGACAAAAGTTTCACTAGTAGAAGTTCTGCTACCTACTTTCACACTGAATACTCTCAACTATGTTTGCTACACTTTAAATAAAAGCAACGACTCAATAAATAAATAAATAAATAAATTGTTTATAGGCTATTTTAGGCAAGATAACATACTGCATTTAAATATTCTTGTTTGCAAACATATGCCATTCTTCTTACACTTGTTCTCTGGTAAAATTTTCACTAGTAAAAATTCTTCTATCTACTTTTATACCTAATACTCTATTTGCTACACTTCAAATAAAAGCAATGACTCAATAAATAAAATGTTTATGGGCTATTTTAGGGAAGATAACATACTGTATTTAAATATTCTTGTTCTCAAAAGTACCTTGTTCTTCTTACTCTTGTTCTTGCTGTTTCAAACCTATAGCTCCCAGTGAAGAAAATTTGGCACGGCTTTTGGTTACTTGCTGTTTATTTTCCGACGCTCTTCTTTCATTCAGCAAGCATGGTTGCCAAATCGCAACATCGAAGTCCATAGCTTTCCTCTTCGTCGCTGATTACACTGGTATACAAATTTTGATCAAGGTTGTGCTTATGTTGGTCTTTCGTCGGTTTCTTAATGATTTGCACTCGCTGAACACGAGTATGGCAGTTATTTTCCCGTAATGTCAAAATTTGTGATAATATAAGCATATCAGATTTTATTAAAACAGTAACATATTATACAATTGTATCTTACGAGAACATTGAACTACAAGCATAACACAAACATTGTAGTAGTGCTTCTGTTGATTTTTCATTGGTTTCTTAATGATTTGCACCCGTTGAACACGAGTATGACAGTTACTTTCCCGTAATGTCAAAATTTGTAATGATATAAGCATATTAGATTTTACTCAAACAGTAATATATTATACAATTGTGTCTTATAGGAACATTGAATTACAAGCATAACACAAACATTGTAGTCGTGCTTCTGTTGATTTTTCATTGGTTTCTTAATGATTTGCACCCGCTGAACACAAGTATGACAGTTACTTTCCCGAAATGTCAAAATTTGTAATGCTATAAGCATATTAGATTTTACTCAAATAGTAATATATTATACAATTGTGTCTTATAGGAACATTGAATTACAAACATAACACATTTTGGACATCAACTTTCTGGGTAACAAAAATCTACATAACAATACATAAATACTAAAATATATTAATATTACATTTCTTATAAAAATTATATACAAAAGTACTTGAGATTGGAGGAAAATGTTCACCAAGTACTGGAATTCCGTAGTCAAAAGTGAAAGTTAGTGGTTCTTTTTCTTTTGTGGGAAACGTTTACTTCGTCATGGACTAACCCCCAAATATAATCACCCATCATTGCACAGTCCCACCTTTCTTGGTATCTGCTTTCCATTACCTCAATGCCCTTATGGAAACGTTCCCCTGCTCTTCGCTAACATCTTAATTCTCCCTAAAGAAATCCAAGTATGAATATAGCATATGTAATTTTAAAGACATTCTACATCCCAATGCTCGATATTGATCACTGAGTGTCTTAACTTGGTGTTCAAACGCTTCACTTCGGTTATGCATAAGAAATCCCGTCACCAATTTATGAAAGGCCTCCCAAGCGTTTCTTTCCAACTCCGTCATTTTTTGTTTAAGTGGAGCACTATTAAGCATGACATGAATCTGAGGCCCTGTGAAAATGCTAGCCAGAACTTTTGCCTCTGATAAAGCTGGAAACATTTGTTTGATACATTGTAGGGCAGGTGAATTGCTACCCAGAGCTTTCACAAATTGTTTTGCCAATCCCAGCTTAATATGTAATGTTGGCATGAGAATCTTCTTCCTGGGTACTAATGCTTCATTTATCACATTATGTGTTCCTGGAATAAGCTCCGTTCTTTCAGGCCACGTGGTTTGATCATAATGCTGGTTAGTTGTCCGACTGTCTCACAGACATAGAAAGCAGGAATATTTAGTATAACCACTTTGCAACCCAAGAAGAAAACCAATAATTTTGAAATCCCCACACACGTCCCATTGATGTTCCTTATATTTTGTTTTCTCCAAAATCAGCTTCACACTTGAATAACTCTATTTAATCAATTTACAATTCTGCTATGTATCTTTAGAATCTATATTCTCTGTTTCGTACTCCGAACAATTATCTTTAATAACAAATGCGATACCACCTAGCGAGTATCGAAGTAAAAGGACGCAAATTACTCAGCATAAATCAGTATAGGAGAAAAATAAAACATGCTTATATCATTGAAAATATTGACACTACATAAAAATAAGTGCCAGATTCGTGTTCAGGGGGTCAAAATACATAAAAATTCATCAAGAAATAATAATAAGCAAAATTTTGTATACCAGTGTTATATTTCGTTTCAATTTACAATTTATACATAATTTATACCGCATACGTTATTCATTTCCTCTTAACCAATGACAGATATTTTTAAACGTAGTTGTTTGGTAACTACACCAAAACAACATCAGTAATGTGCTAATAAAATCGCTTTATACTCCAGGTAACCATGTCAGGTAGTTCAATAAACCACTGTCATTTTAACAATTTACTCCAAAGTGCGATCCACTGAAGTAATATCAGGTATGCATCAAAATTTAACGCATCTCGAGAAAGAAAGTAATATACCCTTTGTGGATATATTTCCTAAGAAATTATTTACACGCTATTATTAGATAATTAATGAAATATGAATGAAATTCCCTGACTCATATTTGAGAAAATTATCCAAAAATAAGGTAATCCCAACAATAAACAACTCCTTGTTGATTTGGTCGGAGAAATAACTAAATCCGTATTGTAGGATTATTAATGAAACATGTATTTATGAAATATGAACAAAATCACCTAAATTCTATTTTTAAAAAAATCCGAAAAAACTCACCCTTAGAAGTAAGCTACCCTTATGGAACAAATGAATTACGCCATATTATCGGATCCGTAATGGTGTACGACACAAGGCAAATCCAGTGTGTATTCCCATTCAGAACACACCAACTATAGGCTACCCAACATTCTGTTATACGGCAAAAAGATACGTATTTATCCTATTCACCTCTGGTCTTTATTCAAGGAAGTTTTTAGATTTGTGGCGTTGTAAATTTTATCCTATTCCCTTATCTGAATACTTTATAGGATTCATATCCTATCAGGATAAAGCTCATCCACATACTGTACAGCAACTAAATGTGCTCTACTTGGCGTACGATTTTTGATTTTTGCGTATTTTGTTTTGCGACATTTTCGTACCTAAGCTCTAACTAAGTTATTTTAAAGTCACTAGTGTATGACGTACGAGCGGGCTTTTACGAACAGAGACGAGAGAGAGAAAAAGAGAGAGAACAAATTGAGCAAAGAAGGGGAGAGAATGAAGTAGGTGAAATGAAATGTAGCAAGGTTAGCAGTGTCATGAATCCACGAGTAATGTCTCCAAAACGATCGACTACGCCTTCCTTGCCTACCGCAGTACTGTTTTCTACCAACGCTAAGTTCGCTGCCTTCTCATTTTTAATGACGTCACAGAGCAACAAACTCTGACGTCACAAACCACCCATTGGAAATAATTATTCTAACAAGTACGCACGTGACGAGCTAAATTTCCATAGATGCCGTCAGCCAGAAATCTAATTCCTTCTAACAAGTACATGTAGATCATGGTGGATCGGGTTAAACGCCTCCAACAGGTACATCACCAGCTATCCTAGGATATACAGCGAACGTGGGATACTCCAAGACCTATAGCGATTAAACAGCTGCTTGTGGGGATATTAGTATATCTTATATTGAAGAAGAATACAAAGAAGCAGTGATAACGCCAGTTGTTTACGGGGGAGAAATAGAGGGGGTAAAAGGTTATTTCTGGCATACCAAAAAAGATAATCTTACCTTGACCTACATTACAATACGATATATATATACAGATGGTGATCAGAACAATGGAAACACCTGTAGTTGGCAACACGTCAGATGTATGGGTTGGCAGTGGTGTCGTGGCGCCCGCAGCGCCGGACCGCTGGTGGTGGTGTGTTAGGTCGGTTTCCATACTACGTCAGGCGCAGTGGAACAGCAGTGTCCAGTGGCTGCAGCAGACGGAGGTAGTGTAAAATGGGAGACCTCTCAGATTTTCAAAGAGGGCAAATTGTTGGTGCGCGGTTATGTGGAGTGAGTGTGACGGCAGTGGCTACTGTGTTAGGTGTGTCGCGTGGGACAGTGTCGAAGGTGATGACGGCCTACACAACACACGGGAACACCACATCGGGGAAGCGGAACAGTGGGCGGAAGAAAATCATGAGTGGCAGGTCACGCCGGGTATTAAAGCGCATTGTCACGCATAACCGTCGTGCCACTGCGGAGCAAGTGACGGAGGAACTCAATCAGCACCTCCCCCACCCTGTTTCGACAATCAAAGTCCGCCGCGAATTACATGAATGAATTTACGGGGTCGTGTTGCACGGGCCAAACCGCTCATCAGGGACCATAACGCCTTCGCACGCCGCAAATGGTGCCGCGACCATGCAACTTGGACCGTTGAGGACTGGAAACGTGTGATATGGTCGGATGAGTCATACTTCACAGTATTCCCAACCACGGGCCGTGTTTATGTGTGGAGAACGCCCAAAGAAGCTTATGATCTGCAGTCTCCGCCCAACTGTGAAACATGGCGGCGGCTCGGTGATGCTGTGGGCCGCCATATCATGGTTTTCATTGGGTTATGTGGTCACACTTAGCGGACGAATCACTGCCAACGATTATGTCGCAATTTTAGGAGACCACTTGCATCCTATGGTCCGGATGTTGTTCCCGGACAATGACGCCATCTTCCAGGATGATAATGCACCATTTCACACAGCTGGCGTTGTTGCAGCGTGGTTTGAGGAACATCGGGATGAAGTTCAACACCTCCCCTGGCCCGCCCAATCCCCAGATCTCAACATAATTGAACATCTGTGGTCCATTTTGGAAACACGACTCCGGCGATGATTTCCACCTCCATCCTCTCTCACAGAACTGGCCGATACCCTACACGAGGAATGGTGTAAAATTCCACTTGCTACCATTCACGATCTCTATGCCTCCATCCCACGTCGCATCAAGGCTGTTCTGAAGGCGAAAGGTGGCCCGACACCATATTAATCGGGTAAGTTGCAATTTCGTTCAGGTGTTTCCATTTTTCTGATCACCATATATATACTGTAAGAAGGGGCTACTTTGCACAAAATATGAGAAGGGTTTCACAGTCCTCTGTCGGCAAAACCATGAACAATAAAGAGGACATTTCAACTGACACCGTAAGATAGAACATCTAACTGTATTTTGGCTATAATGTTGGCGGTTAACGTCAGTTCTAATTACCGGGAGAGTTCGTTGTTGTAGAGGTATGGAAAGCAGTCACTAAAGGCCACTGGCGCAAATCCCGGGTGAGATGAGGGGAACATGTCTCCTCCAATCTTGGAACTGAGGGGGACTGCCCCCCAATAATCCGATTTGAAATGTGTTTTGGGGGGAGAAATTTGATAATTTTTGTCCGATTGCCACAAAGGAACGTGAGATGAAATTGATGTCCCGCAAAATAAGCATCAAATCTGTCCGCCTCCCAACGTTGAAGACAACTCTGATCCTCCACAACATTGTTTTTCAACTTCATAAATATTTTGGACCTCGCAATATATATATATATATATATATATATATATATATATATATATATATATATAGAGAGAGAGAGAGAGAGAGAGAGAGAGAGAGAGAGAGAGATGGGAACAGTCTTACCCGTCTCCCCAATGTTGAAGACAGATTTGCGCAACTGCTAAAGGTCGCCAAAATTTGAAAGATATAACCTACAAGACTTTTCCGTCAAAGTTGTCAGTTTCGTAGAATACTACTGTGTATAATGGGACTTTGATGCAATAGTTGAAATTGAAATAGGAAACGTTTTAAAGTCATAAAAAGAGTAAAACTGGGAGAAGGCGTTTTCAGCCTCTACTCGGGGTTGCTTTGCACAAGTCCAAAATACCGCTTAGTTAGATAGGAAATTATTACTACTGGAACCTCCTGCATTCTAAATTTAGATAAATTTTCTATTTAGGTAGATGCCGGAATGAATTTCTTGTTGGAAAATAAATTATGAACAGTGGCTGATCCAGAAAAGTAGTTTGAGAGAGACTTCACTCACAAAGGCTTTTTTTTTTTCAGAATTTACTAAACTTTGGGGGCGGGGGGGACTTGCAGCTTATACGTATAGGAATAACTAACAATAATTTTTAAAAAAGAAATCATGTAATTGTGTGGGCTTTAGCCTGGAAGTCCCAAACCCTGTAAATCTTCCACTGATTACAGTTGGGACGATATTCTTGGACATAATGAATAGGCCTAACCAAGGCAAATCAGTTCATTGGAATTTTTTCTTGTGTTCCTGAGTTGGCATCTTTGTGGAACATATGCTAAACTATTAGAATATGATTCCTGTGCTGGTACCAGAAAATACATAATTTTCTTTACAAATATCGATAATTCAAACTAAGTACTGATACCAGTACTATCATTCTAATATCAATATTTGTAGACTGCATGCAGTTTTGTGTAGAAAATATGTATAAATATTGAAGGGAAAACATTCCACAGAAATGTTATATTCGTATGTTGAACGTACGTTTTTGGGGTTACTATGCACCAATGTTTATATTTCAATAACTATGGTCATACTGAATGCTTGCACTAGTGTTTTCCTTATATATCTAGCTATTATATGTTTAAAATACAGTGTTCTAAATCATTACGTTTGTAAGTTACACGCGATTTTCTTTAAAATTGCTAAAATCTTGTGCAAGGTGTAATGAGAACCTGTATTGAAAGATGGCAGCGATTCATGTGACGGATGTGACATTTTCATTTTCAGCTTTATAAGAACGTATGTTGGTGAAGAAGAAAAGTTGTTAGGTTTTCTGGAGTGGCACGGATTTTTGAAATTGAGCAGAAATTGTGGTAAATGTAAGAAGGCAATGAAAATAAAGAAATGCAGAAACAGTCACATATACAAATGTGAGTATCATGTTGATGATGGAAAATAAACTGAGCACATGGAAAGTTATTGATCAAAGTTCATATTCAAGTCCTCTGTCGTTACGTAAAGATAAATAATGCCAGTGAATGTGTTAAGAAAGGAACTAACCTAGCGTAAAATAGTGTTTTTGCTGACATCGTTTACGTGCATACTCAACGTTGCTGACGCACCCCTTGCTACAGTTATGGCCCCCCCTGCTCCATTCCTGCCCTCACTCGGTTAGATAGCATTCGTATCTTTTAGTGGCCACCTAGCACAAGTTGGTGTGTGGTTTTTACTCTGTAGTTTTTTATGATATTTCTGAACTTAGTATTTATACGTAAAACGGTGAAGTGTTCTTAAACTGGATGTTGAATGAGAAATTATTGAGAAACATTTTGTAAGGTAGCGACAGTGAATTTACTGAGAAATGATAAAATTTTAACGTTTATAAGCTTGACAATATTGCATCTGCTTTGCGGTACAAAGGATCGTTATTATTATTTAGAAAAACCATTAATTTTGTGCTAGTAAATAAAGTTAATAATCAATAGCGTTCCCTTCCTGTTGTGCAGCCACCAATGCTTTTTAAGCACATGAATTTTTCAATTATTATTATTATTTAGGATTATATAACTTCCAAGATTTATAATGTTTGGTTGATATTATAGACGGTCGTTAGCATATATCATAGTGAAATCGAATCTTTTCTGGATTCAATTTATTCTGGAGATTATTCCCTTTGCATTTAAAGAAGTTTTGTCCTTTCGATTGATGTAATTAAAATCGTGTCGGTAGATGGCAGCAGATATGTAAGATCCACTAGATGGGATATTTTAAATATAACGGCACATTGCAAGGAAACCTTGTGCTTTCAGTCATACAGCTTATTTAATTATTACTTGAACAATTTCCAATTGCTAATTATCTTGAACCAATTTGTTAGAAGTGAGGACAATAATGTAAATTCTCACAGCCATAAATTTATAATATTTAATACTTTAATTAATTCAAGGTCATGCCAGTGTGCGAATGGTTACCCGGGTTCGATTCCAACTATTTTTGTATAGCGTGCTATATCAGCACGCTGATTTTATAAATCAATCTTAGGTACATTATATAATTATTACAATACATTTTTTTGGATGACCTCTGTCTGTATTCCGCTCAGAAAATATTCAAATAAGAACTTTGAGAAATAAGCGTGACCCGAAGAAATCGTTTATTGTTGCTAATTGAAACTCGCCTTCGCCCTTATCATGGGTATTTCTATACTTTCTTACTTTATTAGAATCACGCAGTGATACTTAAAGTACAGGATGGAAGTTAGTGAAATATCTTTTTTCTGGTATTGTGGACACAATGCCCATTAAATACACATAATATTACACTTCGTTCTGGAACACAAAATAATTAAAGTGCATTTATTTTTATATTTGGATATTTTACCAGTTTTTGTCTTTTTTTTTTTTTTTTTTTTTTTTTTTACATTTTCCTTAAGTTTCGGTGATTTTTTCGTCATTTTTCGTATGTATCGATGTTCGACAGTTTACGCCGAGGTAAACACATTTTCTGATAAGGTGACAATTTACAAGCAAAAGAAAGATGATTTGAACTACAGATATCAGTCTTTCTATGATGTCAACAGTTTCTTTGTTTCTATGTTGTCAAGGTAATGGTAGTTTACTACAACCATATGTAAGGTAAATGGAAAAACTTGGAATTTCATTTCCATTAACTATTTTAAAAATTAATTTGTGTGTGTAAATTTAAAAAAAAAATCATTTCTGACGTTTAAATTTGTTATTTTTTCGACGGTCTGTATCTTGACGGAAGAGGCAGCGTGTTTAGGAAGATCCCCCTACCCTGAATGTATCCGTAATTTTCACTTTCCGATTTTTCATATACAATTTGCTAATTCTAAACAATAATTATAACGATTTACGTGGAAGTATTATTATTATTTTTTTTAATCTTTGCATTAACGCACGGGATATGGAAACACAGCATTCTACATAGTAGGCCGAGATGCGGGCAACAAGTGCATTTAAGTTGAATAATTTGCTGTATTTATCTTAATTTGCAGTATTTAAATTGTTTAAATTTATACTTTATTTGGTTATTTTCATTTAAAATCAAATTTACATATTATGATATGTGGATACGATGCCAATCATTTAGTACGTTTCTTATATTATTTTCAAGTTACAGTTACAAATGTAATCATTTTTACCATTTTTAGGCCATTTTTCCATGACTTTTAGGACACCTAATAGATCATATATCATATATAGGGCCTCTTTTTTATGAGGCCCTATCACGGCGAAATTAAAATACCGCTAGTTTTAGACTACATAAATTATGTGATATCCTCAAGTAGATAAAATATATTCGAAAAATGGAACTAGAGCTTACTAGACAATATTATTTTACATGAGACGCCGTTATCACGACTCACTTGTCTGCTTTCGATTTCCAGGCATTTAGAAAATCGGCATTTATTTTCGCGTTTCTAAATGGCTGCAAACGGAAAGCTTCTAGATGGCTCGTGATCACGGTACCTCATTCAAAATAATATTGTCGAGGGCGCTCTTGTTCCACATTCCGATTATCTTTTATTAATTTGAAATATCATATAATTACTATAATATTAGCGGTATTTTAATTTCGCAGTGATTAGGCCTCTGGAGTCATGAACGTCTGTCCTTTACATACGAGTATAAGATTGCGTTGTCATCTAGTGTGTTCGTCGTCCCTTACTCAGTAATATTAGCTCTTCAACGGGAGCGAATTTTTTTGTGGTTTTCTCGGAGTACTTCCTTTCCTCGCACTATCTCATTCCACCAAATTTCCATCATCATTCACTTAGCCTCAAGGGCGTAATCGTGGAGTATTAAACTGAAAAGTTTCATTTCGGAAGGAAATTTTTATTTTTACTAGCTGAGCCTTGCGCTCTCTACACAGCGCATCAATCACATATGAGGATGAATCTCCTTGTCATTTCTCACAATATCTGCACATGTCCCTTTACAGACACAAGTGAAAGACGTCTTGATAAAAATCGGCAACGGGTATCGTAAAGGAAAGATGTTTCGATTATTTTTTTCGATATCTCCCACCGTTTGCAAAATTGTACCTACTTTCGGTTGGAGTTTCTACTTCATGTATAATCAGTTTTTTCTTTCTTCTTACATGCAGTATGTAATAAGCAAATACATTACATGCTCATTTCATTATATCAGTGATATTTGGTGCTAATTGGGGAAACACTGCAAAGATTCATCTTAGACTGGAGAAATGGTTATATTTCGTTTTTGATTATCATTTGGCCATGAAATAAACGCCTGAGAGATATACAACACCTTGTACAACTATGTTGTGTTCGAATATATAACTTGTAGGATATTATGCTTTATTTTTTTTTTATTTCAACACTTCCAGTGTACCCCTAAAAGATGTAATAAAGCATTGACGGCCACATTTTTCAAATATTCAATTAGAACTGGACAATTTACACAAAATTTGGAATCAACCAGCGAAAATGGCACGTTTCTAGTACTTGAGATTTTTGAAATCTCATTCTCGAAAGAATTGCAGACAAACTTTTCTTTGAACATAAACATGTGAAAGAAGTATTTAAATATATAGATTTATTTTTAATTTTGCACTAAAGCAATTATATTTGCTAAATATTTAGTGGAATCAATCTGTTAACATTTTAACGGTGATTATCTATATCGCATAGATTATATATATATATATATATATATATATATATATATATATATATATATATATATATATATATATATATATATATAGTAAACAAATTTTGAATTCTGTTTATTGCAATAAGTAACTAAAGAGATTATCTCAACCCAGTTCGTTAATGCAGACAGTTCATTAACGTCCTAACGAATGACATTGACTTTGACGGTAGCTTCCTACCTATATCCCATACCTGTAGTCTAAGCAGATTTTTGAATTCTATTTTTTGCTACAAACTGCTAGAACAATTATTACTGCCGAATTCGTTAATGCAGTCAATAGATTAAGTTAACGGGTAACGGTGGCTTTAACGGCGGTTATCCATATCTTGCAATACACAGGTAGAGCGATTATTCTGGCTGAATTCGTTAATTGAGTCAGCACATTAACATCTTAATTAGGGATGGTACCGAGACCGAGACGGACTTTTATATATCGAGACGAGACAGAGACCGAGACGGACTTTTACATACCGAGACGAGACCGAGACCGAGACAGACCTCTATAAATCGAGACGAGACAATGGTCAGTCTCGAATATTGATAGTTATTTTGCCTTTACTCAGTATTGGATTCATTGCTGTATGAGATAATATGGGAACGGTTGACTGATGTACCTGCCCAGTAGCGTATTTAGGGGGTAGGTGTCGGGCTCAAGCCCCTCCTGAAATAAATTTGTAATCATTTTTCGCATTGCAAGTACAACACAAATGTTTGTTACCCGTTCCTCAACCCTCTCCCGAAACAAAATCCACTGTTGTTGTATATAATCTTCTCTCTCTCTCTCTCTCTCTCTCTCTCTCTCTCTCTCTCTCTCTCTCTCTTCTCTCTCTGGCCCATTTTAACCTTTCCACGGAAATATCTCGAAAACGATTGAACATAAATGAACTGAACAAAAACTAAAATAAGAAATACCATGGGGAAATCGAATGGTAATGTCATGGTGCCCCGCAGGGCCGCTCTTCGAGGGGGCCAGGAACCCAACTTTAAAATCTTAAATAGAAACATGGATCGAGTGACACCTCGTTCGATAGGTCTTTAAAAATTAAAAAGCAGTGTGTCAAAAGATTTTTCATATCGGTCACCGTATTCAAAATAGCCCCCAAGATATGTTACCTGCATCAGATGAAAGTCCAGTAGCACTAATATGAAAATGGTTGAACATAAATGAAACAAAAAATCAAATATTAAATCCACGGGGCAATTCGAATGATGTTGTTGCGGTGCCCCCCAGGGCCTGCTTTCATGGGGGTCCAGGCCCAACTTAGAAATTTTAAACGAAAATATGGGTCAAGTGATACCTCGTTCGATAGATCTTCATACACTAAACAGCGTTGTGGCAAAAGATTGTTCATATGGGTCACCGTTTTCAAAATGGCCGCCAAGACATGGTGCCTGTATCAGATAAAACGTCCAGTACCACTAATATGAAAACGGTTGAAGATTATAACGGATGAACAGAATAAAACTTCTATAGGAAATCACAGAGGATATTTATCATTCCAGGACTCGAAAATGTTGCAACAGAGGAGAAGATGCCTAGAGTTAAAGTGCCATAATGCAAAGGAGGAAATCTAGTTCCTAGAAAATCATCGTTCCAACGTCTTCCGTAAGTGGGTGAAGTGGGACGGGAAGAAACGGTGAAATTGCAAATGAGAACCTTAGTTTTTGCAAATTGTATCTACAGAACAAAATTATCTGAAATGTTATTTTATAACAGATAGGTGTCTTTTAAAAAAAGGGCATGTAAAATTCTTGTTAAATATTACTTCCCATTTTGATTACAGGTAATGATTTGTGCAAAAATGAATCAACTGAAATGCGAAACCAATTTGTCGAACAATGCAAGTTTAGAACAACGTGTACAAATGTTGGTTTTGCTCAAAAGTCGTCTGCACAATATTGGTTCATTACTTCATTACAGTACCTGTCACTTGTACATCCAAGTGTTTCAGACAAACCATGCCTATTGCAAGTAAAAGTGGGGTTCTTATTTGAGATTTTACCATTCATCTCCGCTTCACCCACTTACGGAGGGAGATCGGAAAGATAATTTTCTAAGAATTAGATTTCCTCTTTAGCATCATCTCACTTATACTTTAATAATCTTTTCTCCGTTGGAATGATAAATACCTTTTGCGATTTCCTATACGAGTTTTATCCTGTTCATTTATCTCCAACCGTTTTCATATTAGTGGTACTGGACGTTTTATCTAATACAGGCACCATGTCTTGGCTACCATTTTGAATACGGTAACCGACATAAAAAATCTTTTACCACAACACTTGTTAGTTTTTAAATATCTATCGAACGAGATATCACTTGACCTATGTTTTTTCCATTCATAATTTTTAAGTTGGGTCCTGGGCTCCCTGAGGGTCACCACGACATCATCTGACGTGCTTTATGTCATTTTCCTGTTTCACGTTTTGTTCTGTTAATTGTCACAACTCTGTTTAGTGTTTGAAGGTCTGTCGAACGAGGTATCACTTGACCCATGTTTCCATTTAAAATTTTAAAGTTGGGCCCTGGTCCCCAATGAAGGGCTGCCCTTGGTGATACCGCGACAACACCATTCGATGTGCCCTCATGGCTTCCCTATTTGAACTTTTATTTCGTTCATTTATGTTCAACCGTTTTCATATTAGTGCTACTGGACAATTAACTAATACAGGTAACATAATTATCTTGGCTGCCATTTTGAAAACGGTGACCGATATGAAAAAGTCTTTTGCCACATTCCTTTTCAGTTTTTAAACATCTATCGAATGAGGTGTCACTCGCCCCATGCTTTCATTTAAAATTTTAAAGTTGGGCCCGGGGCGCCCTTGAAGAGCGGCCCTGGGGGACACCATGACATTATCATTCGATTTGTCCCATAGTATTTCCTATTTGAGTTTTTTTTCAGTTTATTTATGTTCAACCGTTTTCGAGATATTTCCGTGGAAAGATTGAAATGGCCCACCCTATATATATATATATATATATATATATATATATATATATATATATATATATATATATATATATATATATATATATATATATATATATATATAAGCGCGGATGCAAGGGAAGGGCTATATCCCCCCTTAACGTTCAGGTATACACTGAATAAAATGAGCTTCAATCCTGCTTTACACTGGATAAAGAGGCAAAGTATGGTTTAGCCTCTCCCTTGATCATATATATATAGGATAACAGGCGCGGATCGATATGATCAAGGGAGAGGCTAAACCAGCGCTGTCCAAATGGCGGCCCGCGGGCCGCATGCGGCCCGCCAAACCATTTTCTGCGGCCCACAAATCTCTCACGATTCGCAATTGTTATTAGCCCTACTGATATTATTTTCATTCATTCATTTAATGTTTCCCCTCTTCTTTGGAAATAACGCATCCATTTAGCGCTTCTGTACAACAAAAAGGCGCGGACATCCACTGCAACACCTTTCCCTAAAAACTGTGAGTTCGTTCGGAAAAGAGCGTCAATGTTTGATAGCACTTAATTGTGTAAAAGTGCA
This sequence comes from Thermobia domestica, assembly GCF_964235325.1. Classification (NCBI taxonomy): domain Eukaryota; kingdom Metazoa; phylum Arthropoda; class Insecta; order Zygentoma; family Lepismatidae; genus Thermobia; species Thermobia domestica. Next base: position 74,026,420 of record NC_137471.1, on the reverse strand, counting down.
TTTTCTACCATGAAAATTGTGAAGAATCGCTTCAGAAGCTGCCTTGGAGAATCTTCTTTTTTACATTTTCTGCGACTCACAACAACAGAAATGAATGTAGATATTGCACCCCTTGTAAACGCTGCTAGTCATCCTCATTTGTCATATTGAATAGGTATATAATATTTCAAATACTTTTTCTATATTTTTCTTTTGTAGCGTAATAATAATAATAATAATAATAATAATAATAATAATAATAATAATAATAATAATAATAATAATAATAATAATAATTATTATTATTATTATTATTATTATTATTATTATTATTATTATTATTATTATTATTATTATTATTATTATTATTATTATTATTATTATTATTATTATTATTATAAGCTGCGGCCCTCCACTTTACTAGTAAAGACGGTTATGGCCCTCAGGCTCATTATAATTGGACACCACTGGGCTAAACCATACTTTGCCTCTTTATCCAGTGTAAAGCAGGATTGAAGCTCATTTTATTCAGTGTATACCTGAACGTTAAGGGGGGATATAGCCCCTATAGCCCTTCCCTTGCATCCGCGCTTATATATAAACAAACAGTGTTACCAACGCAAAATAAAGTTATATTTTCTCAAATTGCACTATGTAAGGTATTGCCTATTTCTAATTTAGATATTAAATAAAACCACAATACCACATATATTATTCAGTGTAACAAAGGACAATACAGTATCACTAACATCAACATTTTAGAGATCTCTAATAACTCAAATAGCATAGACGGTGCAATGCGCATCATTTGTATCTTAGCGTCAAATACTATGATCATGGTATAATATACTGTATTTCGAATGAATGAAGGAACAAAGATACAAGAAATGAAAAATTTGATTTTTCTAAAGAGTTTACTTCGAAAACGTGCTGACATATCACGTCTCATCATGTAGATGCTTCCAAAAGACTTAAGTGATCATTATGTCATTTACAAGAATTGTTATTTCAAACCGTTTCAGAGATACCAAACACATGGATAGTGATTGTTTTATTGCTTAAAATAACGCATTTGTATTAAGCTTTTATAATGATTGTTGTTTTAGTTTGCTTCTATAACATTACAACAATAGTTTTTGGTTGTTTTAATTAAAACAAGTTGCAGTTCCGTTATTTAAGCAATGTTGCCAACTTAAATTCTTAAATATTATTCTAAATATAGTCAAACAACGTAACTAAGCTGCAAAATATTTTAATAACTCGTAATTTGTTTTATGGTGCAAGAATGGTTTTAAAAGACGACGTTTTTCATAGTCTTTGTGCTATTTATAATGTTAATGTCAAAGTTTTCGTTCCAGCAGTGGCGTATTTACGATTTTGTTTCGGGAGGGGCTTTGCTAACTTTCGGGGGGGGATTTGCCTGGAAATGTGAAAATTCTGCAAGATATTTCATTTACTTTACTATACTAAGTAAGATTTCGGGGGGGGGCTTAAGCCCGGAAGCCACCCCCTAAATACGCCACTGCGTTCCAGCAATACATGTAAATGCAAATTGTAACTGAAATTAAATGTAACTGATAACTTTTCAGTAACACTAGTTGTTCCCCTAAGCCTTAGGTCTGATATACACAAAGCCATGCTTAATTAAAAGTTCTAAATACACCCTAGTTACATTTCACTTGTTTCAGTTTGACCACCTCAAACTCGATCCATACCATTAGCTATATGCAATTATTCAATGACTTACAGGTAGTAATACACATAGTGTTGATTTTTTGTTTGGTTTGTTTTAGTTTAACGTCCCATGATTATGCTAGGGCGTCTAAAGGAGACGTGGAGCTAAAGATTATAATGGAAATCGAACCACTTCGGTCGTTCAACTGTATCCCCACCGGAAATCGAATTCGGGACCACGTGAACCGAACTCAAGCGTGCTAGCCGCTAAACCAAATGGAGGTCCTCACATTGTGTTGATTTAAATCATTGAGTCAGTGTTGCCAGATTCGAAGATCAAAAAGTAGCGTGTCTGTGCTCCAAAAGTAGAGGATTTGAACTATTTGTAGGCCAAATATATACAGTAGAAATGAATTATTTGGCAACCAATGACTGGTTAATTTTTAACATGGGCTGGAAAATGTGCTGGACATATTGCAAGAAATTATGATCGATGAACAAAAACAATTCTAGATAGGATACCACAAGATAAAAACAGCCTAGGAAACGTCCTTATACAAGAAGGTTTGACGAAATCAAAAACAACTGGGGAGTAACCTGAAAAAGAATTGCTCAAGATAGATAGTTGTAGAGAAGACTTGAAAAGACCTTCATCCAGCAGTGGATTGACAATGGTTGATTATGATTATGGCTATGACTTTATTATATCTGGACCTCAGAGGTAAACTAAACCAAGTTATAATTTCGCAATTTTGCAAGAAAAGCGAAAAAACAGTTCCTTAAGTAAGATCTATAGTACTGTTTTCAAACTATACTAAGTATTTACAAAGTAATAGGATGCTTTTAGTCTTACATTGTTACACCACTAGAAAGAACATAGTCTATTAAAAAAGTATTCTTAACTCAATTTCGACCAAAAAATGACTTAGCATAGTCTACCTCTAAAGTTCATGTACAGTAGAGCGTCGATTATCCCAACGTCGGTCAACCGAACGACCGCTTAACCGAACTGTGTACTCGCTCGCACCTGTTACTCTCCCACTCTACCGTCCATCATCCCCCTCACTCCCAAACCAAGTTTCCCACAGTAATCGTCGCACTGAGCCACCGCTGGCGGAACATTGCTTCTAATGGGGCCTTCATAAGGCGCTGCTGACCGGCCAAGCCGCCAGTCGCTGTGTTTCAACAATCAGCACACTTCTGTCGGTTTGGCACTGGCTGTAGAAGTAGCGGCAGTATCAAAGCTGTTCACAGCAACAGCTGCGCCAGCTTAGAGTTGAGGCGTGCCGCTCCGCGCATGGCAAATAAACATGTACAGTTCGATTATCCGAACAAACCAGTTTTCCGAACACCCATGTCCCCCAATTACTTCCGATAATCGACGCTCTACTGTATATATATATATATATATATATATATATATATATATATATATATATATATATATATATATATATATATATATATATATATATAACTTTTACTAGGTAAGGTAGGGTAAAAACAGATCCAAAATTTAACGAAATTCGTACAGCGAAAAACAAATTTGATCCTTCATATTGCAGCAAAACTACGAAAATTAATACTAAAGAAAACAAGAAAGTTAAGAATCACTTGTTTTGCCGGGACAGAGAAAATAGATACATATAGCTCGAATTACCTATATGCTTACATAATATGTATGTCCATGTTTCGCAAGTAATTTTCAAGCGTAAAATTTCAGCGTAATGAACGCATGATTAATTTTATCGAATAAAGATGACATGCACCGCTGAGAAAAATGAAATGAAATCTTTGAGTTTTACGTCCTACGGTTATGCCGGTTAGGCTAAAGGAGACTGTGATGATGAGAGATGAATGAAATGGTGGAATGAAGAAAGTGGGAAGAAATGGGAAAACCCCGAGGAAACCCACTCATTTGTCCACCACAAAGTCCACTTGGCGGGGATTGGGATAGAACCCGTGACCCCAAGCACCAGAGGTGAACTCTCTACCACTGAGTCACCGCGGCCCCATGCACCGCTGAGAACTCAGGAATAAGCTTAATCTGTGTTACGGCTCTGGATATATGCTTATACGACAATACATTACGACCTTATAAACTTGTATAAGAAACAGAATGTACTTAAAGTGAGACGCGAACTATACGAAACATAAGACTTTGAATCTAACTTGTTTCGTGATCCAACCCGAGACTACAGATAGAAAAAACGAGTGCCTTAGCTCCCACTATAAGGTTAAGGAAGTACCTGTTTTAAAGTGTCAATTATACACTGAGATGTGAAACGGTAATAAAGTAATTTATCAATTTGAAACAAAATATATGGTAGTAATAATTTACTCTATTTGTTAAGATAATGAACGTTATATTCTATTTTTAAAATGACAATTAAAGCAGAGTGTTTTGGATAATAACTGAGAAATTGTAAAATTTCAATTTCGGCACGATTAAACACATTCGTGCTGCTATGTGTTGCGTTATCCGTTAGGAGGTATTGAACAATTCTGATTCAAAGAAAGTAAATAAACTACTGTATAGTGCTGGAGTTATATCCTCTACCGTCCTAATGTCCACACCTGTGGACAAATTATTTTAATGTTTTCTAGACACATCAATTCGTAGTTGGTACTACTGCTTGTCTTATTGTAATGTCTATGGATCACACAACGCAAGGGAGAAAATCAAGCAACTTTGCACGTCTATGGAATGAACTACAACAATGGACAATACAATGAAGAGAATAACACGATCATGTTTCCGACCTCCAGGTAATTGTTGTTTGATACTTTGCTTGAATTTCTTTTTTAAAGGTTTCTATTGTATTTGTATATTAAAATGATCATGTCAGAAGATATTTTTCCTAAAATAAATACATTCAATTTAACTATTGACAAGCTGTAGCAAATAAAACAAATATGTCCACAAGTGTGGACATTGGGACTGTATTATTATTCTTCATGGAGGCAGTATGTCCACGTATGTGGACATTAGGTCTAAGTTGTATTTTCTGTTTCGGAAATGTTGGTCTTGCATGGAACCTAGACCAACTATTTCATGCAATGTTTTTTCCTGAATTCAAATGAATTGTCATTAAAAATTCTAGTGAAACTTATTATTACCATTTAGTACAATTAATATTTATTAGTGTAGAAAAATACTATTCTGCAATACTTATCATTCCTACCATTATTTGTTGCAGGATCTTCCTGAATGTCCTTGAAAACGAACAACCCACTGAAGAATTTTAGAAAGTGTAGGATGACAGGATTCAGACAGTAATTTTGATCTTATTAGGGGTAACTCAGAGAAGGACAAGGACTATGAGCCATTTATCTGACATCAATGCTTCCAGTGATGAAGGTAGTTATAATTTATCGGAATTAACCCCATCATTAGGTCTACACGTAGATCCTTCTAGAGCAGAGGACGGTGCCACAAATATTTGTGATCTACAGACATTGTATCATTCTCCACAAACTGTGCCTTACAGTAGACCCCGCCAGATGAAAGAACGTTGTGAGAGTGAAAAAAGGTAAGAATGTTGGAAGCAAACGACCTATCCAAGGAGGATGGAATGATAAGACTGAAAAACTATTTTCCTAAATTTAATTATCCAGAGAGAAATCAAGAGGATAGGAACGATAGGGGATCCTGAGAGCACTTTTCCCAATATTCCAGCAAAAAAAGACAGTATGCACAGATCACCCAACTCAACGCCACTGAAGAGTACAATGAAAACATGGGAGGTGTGAATTTGGTCACCGTCTTATCTCGCATTACCGTCCTAATCATCGAAGAATAAATGAACTGTTCGTGTTTTGGAATATTTCTTTGACGCTGCTGTTGTAAACAGTTGGTTGCAATACAAAGATGACTGCAAGGCACTTGGTGTCAGAGAACAAAATACTCTTGATCTCTACTACTTCAAACTTCGTGTAACCCAATCTTTGATTCGTTATGTTGACAATTCTGATACACAAATACATTTCTTAGAACAAGACGAAGAATTTCCAAGATAAATACCAGTAGGACGTCCTGGAAACGTGCACTTGCCTACCTGAAGCAAGAAAAGTTCCAATCTTCACTTAATTAAAGTTATGGACATACCAAATGCAACTTGTTGCAGAAATGAGAAGTGAAGATGCAAAACTGGAATTATGTGTACTTCTTGCAAAATATACTTATGCATTCTAAAAGAACAGATCTATTCCCTAGGATTTCATTCTCGTTGAAGTTAAGGAAAAGATCTGCATCTCGAAATGTCTGAAGATGTTCCTTGACTTTTTTGTTACTGGCGAAGAAGATTATTTTGTATTGTCTCTATTCATGTATATTTTTTATTTGTTAGCAGTATTTTCTTTTAGTTTCTTTTAGTAAATAGAGCACTAAATGTACGTTTTGAAATAGTAAAAGCACAAAGTTTAAGAATTCATTGTTTTCTCAAAAGAAGATAAATTCTTCATTTGTCCACAGATGTGGACATTAATATTCATAGTAATAATGACCTAATGTCCACATATGTGGACATATTCATTCAGTGCCACCTACACACTTACACTAAAAGTAACACCAAATTTTTGTTTCATAGGCTCCAAAGGTTAAAGTTATGTAAGAAAAATATAATTAATCCTGTCATGCTGCTTTCAGGACTGAAGAGGATATTGATAGAGTTTAATTGTATAGGAAGTACTGAGGCTATTTGAGACAAAGTCTATTGCTGAAAGTGAAATATGGGTTACTATTAGGGTTTTATCCCAGGTACTATGTTGTATCCGCTGATGATTGAACTCGGAACACACGCATGGAAAGCATTAGCGCTAGCAAATTACCTACGAAGAAGTACATCATACCATATTTCTGTCAAGAATGAAGGCTAAAAGTAAGAACCGGAAACGACAGACTTTACCGGAAACGACAGATAATACTTTCACAATTTCAATTTCATACTATTTATTTCGAGACTTTCGAGACGAGACCGAGACTTGGCCTTCGAGACCGAGACCGAGATCGAGACAAGCATCTGTTGACCGAGACGACGATTTTTGACTCGAGATGAGATCAAGACCGAGACCGCTACTTATCGACCGAGACTGTACAAAGCCTAGTGTCGTCTCGTCTCGATACCATCCCTAATCTTAATGGTTAACGGTTATTATCTACATACCACATAGCACACACTGATCCACAATGGACAACGGGACATCCCGGGATCATCCGAATTTGCTCTCGGGACATCCATAGGACCTCCACGAAATATCCAGATGTCAGCTGATATTCCGGAAAATGGGATATTCAATGAGACCTCAAATTGATATCCACTAGTAAATCATGGGATAATGTGGTCCTAGGTATATTCGGCGTGGGATTTCCTGTCCCCATCCGGGACGTCCCGTGCATATCCTAAATGGGAATCCTTTAGGACGTCCCATGGAGGACATCCATGGGATGTCTAGTCATTGGCCCCTATATAGAATAATTGGGATCAAAATGGGACGTCCTAGGAATGTCGTGTGCTGTGTGGAATCCAATACATCAGGTATTCTCAAAGTGTGGTACGCGTACGACTGGTGGTACGCGAGACGCTGTTGGTGGTAAATACGAGTTATGAAAGTACGCCTTTCGCGGTACGCGAGTGGAAAAGGTTGAGAAGCCCTGCTATACATGAAAGTTCCACATGATACTCTTTACAGAGTTTATTGCTATTGGGAGTTCATAAACTGCAATTTAGGAAGCTTCGGTAGAAGAAAGCTGTTAATTAGATTATTTTGTCTTTAGTTAGGAATTTAATGAATTTAATACCATTCATTTACTATATTTTTCTACTTCGTCTTCCTTGTGATTTGTTCTATCAAGATTTCGATCACGTACGTGGGAGTTCTAACACCGGTCTGTTATTACGTTCGTTTCTACACGATAACCCTTGAACGAAACTAAGTATTTGAGTTCTGTTTCTTGCAATGAATAATCAGAGCAAATATCTCGGTTAAGTTCCTTAACGGAGTCAATCTATTAACATCATAACAGGTAACGGTGAGTTATATCCATCCGTTACTCCACACGATAATCTAGAACGAAAGCGAATTTTAATTTTTTTGCAAAAGTAATAGAAGTTACACATCTCGCCATTAGATGGCAGTAAAGTCCTCCAAAGGTTGACATCTATCGGACGAAATCGAAATTTCTAGTGCGTGATCCTTTCTACTGTCAGCAGGAGTTTTATTCAACTCGAGGAGTACTGCCCACGTGCGGCTTTGGTGCACGTGGTCGTCAGTTCGATTTCTTACTGGAAGGGCATTAAAATTTAAACGCTGATTCAGATGCCAATCTAAATTACAGGTTCACGGACGTTAAAATTCAAGAAACAATTTGAAGGGGAGTGAACGTGAGGATAGTAATAACATTTGTTTTGTTCTATTTTTTTCTACAGTGAAACCTTTTTTTTTCTTTAGTTTAACATCCCACGATTATGCACCAAGGATACGATAATGATAAGATAGATAGTAATAGTGAAGTGACGGAAGTGAAAAAAAAATCGAGTTTCCCAGGAAAATTATTACCAATATTTGTCAACCCCAAATCTTATTTGGCGTGAGCTGGAATCGAACTAGGAACCTTTTTGAGGTAGAGATGAACGATCTATACTGACCTGAAACTCTTAATTTATTCAAATCTCTAAGTTGGCCACCTGCGTAACTTGGCCCCGTTCTCATTGAACCTATATAAGTTAGTATTCTGCAAGTTAGCCCCCTAACTTGGAACTTGGCCACATTCTTATAGAATCTCTATAACTTAGTGCTCTGTAAGTTGGTTACCAAACTTGAAACTTGTCCGCATTCTTATAGAATCTGTATAACTTAATACTCTGTAAGTTGGACACCTAAATTGGAGCTTGGCCGTATTCTTGTAAAACCTGTATAACTTAGTACTCTATAAGTTGTATACCGAACTTGGAACTTGGTCTTATTCTTATAGAACCTGTATAACTTAATGCTCTGTAAATTGGTCACTTAACTTGGAGCTTGGCCACATTAAAGCAAGGTTATTTGTGCACTGTTAATATTAAATTCATCTTTGTATTGTTATGAGGACAGAGATATTATGAATATATATATATATGTAATGTAATGCTAATATTTTAGGTGGGTATACGCTCCATCTTTTGTCACCCCTCCCATATATATATATATATATATATATATATATATATATATATATATATATATATATATATATATATATAGGGTGTTTCATAATTCCTATTACAAAGCTTGGGAATTAAAACTAGACACGAAAACAAGCAATAAAAAAAACTTTCTTATACCGTAGTCGAAAGCGGCGCCCTTTTCGGGTTACGAGTGCGGAAAAGTGCAGAAAATTGAACTTTGAGCATTAATTGTTCAAAGACTAATAGTGTTAGAAGCTGTAGTACGGTGAATTTCAGGGGAAACCATACATGTATTTTCGAAAAATGCCACATTCAAGATATTCGTGAAATTACGTAAGACTTAATTAAACTTTGCTCCATTTAATCCACAATTATCTATGAGCTCTTGAAGTTATTTTTGAAATTCTGTATCTACTTTCTCCATTCTCTTGAACTTGGTATTTCTTGACAACACATGTATGGTTTCCTCTTAAATTCACCACAATGCTTTGCGCCATTAAGGTTCGAACAAGCAGGATATGTATATGAAATGACAAAAATAAAAACCTGGATGGAGAGCTACATTTTGGAGAATAGTTATATAACCGTTTAACCTATCAACCGGAGACTAAGAAAAAGATTACTTAGAGTATCATATATTAATTTAAGACCTTATTTAACGCTCTGCGTTAAGTAAGTCAGGTTGTAGAAACGGTTGTACGAATACTTTCAAACGATGCCAATTTATGGCTGAATTAAATCCTGATGCCAGCTCCGAAGTTACAGTCGGGTAGTATCGATATACCTATCTAAAACTTTAGTCCAATAATTTCTTTCGGGTCGAGATTCAAGTTTCCCGCAGCAGCAATTCAAAAAGAAAAAAATCTCAAACGACAATCTTACCTATCAAAGTAGCCCAATTGCAAGAGCGTTCGCCTCGCATTCGGGAGATCATGGGTTCGATTCGCACTGCCGACTATCCTGATTGAGGTTTTCCTCAGTCCTATCAGGCAAATCCCGAGATAGTACCTACTAAACAGGCCATGGCCGATACCTTTCCAAATCCTTTCCAAAGAAAACGTATTGAATTTCTTAAATTTCCACTGTTATTATTGTTGTTAGGTATCCAGTATAAAATTGCCTCTTAGCTGTAATTGGTGATTGTTATATAACTAACTAATTAACTCTATGGTCTTTAGAACCCGGAGGTTCAATGCTGCGTTCACAAAAGCTCTTCACTGACTTCTATTCTTAGCTAATTGCATCCAGTTTCTACTTTGTATTCCTATTTCTGCGAGATCCACTTTATATTGTCCTCCCATCTGCGCCTAGGTCTTCCTAATGGTCGTTTTCCGGATGGTCTTCCAGTTAAGACTTTGAAAGCGTTCCTACTTTCTTCCATTCTGGCTACATGACATGCCCACCTGAGCTTCCTAGACTTGATGATCTTAACAATGTTTGGTAAACCATATAAATTATGTAGTTCCTCGTTATAAAGTTTCCGCCATTCCCCATTCCCGTTCCTCTTGGGTTCGAATATTCGTCTCAGGATCTTGTTCTCAAATACTTTCAGTCCATGTTCTTCCCTCAGAGTAAGCGAGCATGCTTTGCAACCGTACAGAACAACAGGCATAATTATCATTTTATATATTTTAAGCTCCGAATTCCTCGATAGAATTCTCGACAACAAGAGATATTGAACTGAATAATTACACGCACTCCCTGCTTTTAGTCGACATTAATTTCTTCGTGAATATGGTTTACATCTGTTAATATTGATCCTAGATATTTTAAAGTATCCACTTTATCAGAAATATTATTCGATATTTGAACACATCCATAATTTGCCGTATTATGACCATTGTTAAATAAACGAAATAAAATAAAACAAATACACACCCTGGAAAAAACGAAAAATAGATAGGGACAAAAAAAAATGCTCTACTCCTAAAAGTCTTTCCTAAAATAAATAATGTTGTAAACTAAAGAATGGGAGCTTTACCAGTTTTTTTTTTTTTTTTTTTTTTTTTTTTTTTTTTTTTTTTTTTTTTTTTTTTTAGAACATAAAACCGAGGAATCAAATGAGAAAACCCGCAAGTCTAGCTCCTCTAGGTAGATTACAATTTCCGTGATCAGACATTTTCTCAGATATTGAAAGGTGTTCCATCACTGCTTATTAAATTATTAAACCTTGAGACACTGTCAGACAAAAGAATTTGAAAAGGATCCTGTCCGAACTTATAAGCTGATGTACTATTCCAGCATTCACTTAATCTGTGAAAGAAAAGCTTGGAAAGAACAATGAGGATGGCTGGCTATAATTAAAGATATATATATACCGGTGTATATATTATATATATATATATATATATATATATATATATATATATATATATATATATATATATATATATAATTACTCGCACAGCTGTTTCCAACTAAATTTAAACTTGGCATGTTCTCACAGGTGTAAATTCCTATAATAATAATAATAATAATAATAATAATAATAATAATAATTAATAATAATAATAATAATAATAATAATAATAAATCGGTGAAGAAGGTGTGGAAACTCCTTTGCAGATCAGCTATCTTGACAGGTTTTTCTTCATTCGCATCACACAAATATCGGAATAGTGCCTAACTTATAGATCCCATTAGTCTCCTTTGCAATGTATTTAACGAAGGACCTTATCCCTGTGACATCTTCGTCCTCAAGCCGGAAATGTCATAACAACCTTTATAAAGTGAAATCAATAAATAAATGTTCTTAAGTCTCTCTCTAAAGTAGTAGCTGGCAAATGAACTTGTTCTTTGGATTTTCTTTTTTATTTCTCAATATCTTTGCTTTTACATTTTCGTCAACGGAATTTACACATTTATTGCCTCTTTCCCTTTCTAACCAATTTTCTAACACCTTCTTGGACATCTTGCAAATTGCGAAGCAACTCTTAGTTCGTCAACCCAACAAGAAAGTTTAATAACTACTTAGCAAATGAAGTTCGGCTACTACAAGTGACGGCTCTACTGAAATGCTCAAAGATTGCTGTGACATGCTCATACGCTAGGCCTCTCCTTGACTTTTGTTTTCCACCTTCTCCTGTTGACAAATTTTCTTCAAATATTTTTTTACCTGAAAGAAACCGGAAAAATGTTTATTTTTACCCCACTTTTTTTTTTGGCCCAGTTAGTTCCTGAAAAACTACTACTAGTACTAGTTGCTGAGTATTTATGAAAATCAATCGCCACTTTCTGTGATGTCAATTGCGGCTACAAATGAGCAATACTAATCCGAGGTTCGCTGTTGTATTCGGTGGTATTGAGAACGACGGTGAAAGCTTCAACTAGACCGACGATAGGTCACGTTTTGTTATTTTTGTGAGGGCCAACGATTTTTTGGCGCAAATATATTCATTTAATTTCCTCTTAACCCTTGAACTAAAGTAAAGATTCATTTTTTCGGAACTTCCTTACACGATTGGGAAGGAACTTGTTCCATTTTGTATTGCCTTGCTCAAATTGCATCCAATAGGTAGACTTTGAATTTGGATCAAAGAGTGCAAAATTGCGGCCATTGCTATGTCAAAACAGAACAACTTCAATGTCACCACCTGGATATACGCCCTACTCCCTACCCCCCTCGCCACTCAACTCAATCTCCCACTGATCTTTAGAAATAAAAGAGCTTCTAAGAGTTTCCAAGAAAAACATTTGGAAACAGCTTGGCTTTATTTTATTATAGCACCAAAGGTCATCTTTCAGAAGGTAAGGACACCGCATGTGACATCTTGAGGAAAAACCACTTCAGGTTTAGAGTGGTGTTTTCCAATATAGAAGAGATTCTCAGAAAACTGGATTCCCACAGCCCTAAAATACAAATATTAAAAAAAAAAAGAAAATAGACATCATTCGCGACCACAGCCTGACGACAAGCTGTTTAGTGATATATTTTTTTTGAGACAGTCATGAAAAGTAGTAGTTGTATTTTTCCAATCAAGTCAGTATACTATGAATCGAATGTAGCGTATACCCACGTACTTCCTAAATTTTAGGTGACTATACGATAGTTTCCAAAACTTAGAGGTGGGTATACGCTGTATACCCGCGTATACCCTCCATTACATCCCTAATATATATATATATATATATATATATATATATATATATATATATATATATATATATAAAATTTTCGGCATTAGACTAACTTACTACCTAGAATGACCGCTCACAGGGTGGGATAATCGACCGCCACTGAATTTTCGAAGAGGGCTCAGTACATCGAAACGGGTGCCCAAAGAAAATTTTCTAGGGGGCTCATGTTCCTGGTTGCTATATTACGTTTAGTATTTTTTATTTGTATTAAGAAATTTAATACATTTTCGTGAGGCAGGGAGGGGCTTCCCACTTTCGGGCGCTCATGCATCGAAATACTCTATTGGCTACCCCTTTGTTATTTTAGGGGGATTTATATATTATATTATAAACATCCTAAAGATACTGCATAAATAAATTATGTACCGGTACTTTGCTTGATTGTTATATTAAGGGACCTCATTCCATAACGATGTTTTCAAATTTGTGGGTCGTAACGCAACGCAAATAATGCAACAAGTAATTATAACTGCTATAACGACTCTCGCAAACTAAAACAAAAATTTGTGTTTCGATGACATAAAACATAACGGAGTGAAAGCCAAATGTGTCTGGCGACTGTGTTTTAGTGTCGATTTTGTTGGCTCCACCTTGGAAATATCCTGCAGGCGTCCCTCTTACAATTGTTTATTATTTCAACAGTTATCCGAAATAACACCTATTCGAACAATTTATTCAAATACTTACTTTCTTCAAATATGGAATTACTCAAACTTACGCAGCACTAGTACAAACCTGTTTACAATGATAATAATAACTGTGAATTTCGCATAAGTAATAATATAATTACAATACTCCATCCTAACACTCGACTCTTCAACATAGTTTGCGCATGAATGCTTTTTACATATGTCTTATTTATGAATACGAAATAAGTTACGTGCACTGACACGTTATCACAGTAGAAGGCTTCTTTTGTGAAGGAACGGCTTATGATTTCAGTTCTTTTTGAAAACAAAACAGGCGTCACTGACATATGTATTAATGTCATCCTGTAACAAACGACCTACCTTGTCTGTCTGTTGTGTGTGTCTGTGTCACAAGATTATGTATTCGGTCACTTAATGCAAACTTTAGACTTGTATATCACGTTAGAGATTTTTATTTTGCTCTTGTTAGTGCGAATAGATATATCTTTTCGTCTTTTGTTCATAAAAGGCAGTGAAGAGTAGGGGGGGGGGAGCTTGCAGTCATCATTGGATTGGATTGGGGTGAGGACTGCAGCTACTTCTGAGAGAGACACGTACTTAACGACCGAATTGAAAGATGAATTGGTTGTTTCTAAGTAGGAATAATCTCCAGTTCTCTACGTTCATTCTTTTGTGTCCGACATGTTGATTAATTGCTGACAGAGGGGAGCTGTGCTTAAGCTGCTCCTACACCACCTGGTGACAGCTAATGTATTCATTGCGTCTTCTCGGTCTTCATCACACTTTGGCATACTGTTAAGCTTTGCAATTGCCTCCCATATATTTTGTTGCCGCACCCCTCATCAATTGGGAGCGGTCCAAACAAGACACGAAAGAGGCAATTCATTCATTCACTCAGTACATGCTGCGAATAAGCGCCAGATGTACAGTACATACAATGTTCGTAGCAATTCTGTGATACTCAAAGTCTTAATTGTAATACTACACTTATGGTACTTAAGAGAACACAATACATAATGTAAGTGAGACCTTGTACAATCACCACGCTCTTATAGAATTAAAAATAAAATAAAATAAAAGCATATAGAAGATGATTTGATATGTGTATTACAGCGTTTGATGGATGTGAACAAACGTTGAAAACGGCTTCCTTTTCAAGTTATGGTACAGTAAAAGATCTAGCCCTGGGCAGGCAGGGCCTACGGCCCCAGTTTTTTGAGTGACAAAAATAATTTAAGCTTTATTTATATATTTTTGAAACGAAAATATATGAATTTATATATTTTTTATTTATATATTTATATACCTATCATAGTTTCGGTTCTGGTTGGCCCGCTAGTTTTTTTTTTTTTTTTTTTTATCTTCTAGATCCGCCACTGGTTATGAATGAAAGATATCTTGCAAAACTATAAACTTGAGAACTCCACACATAGCGGTAAAAACAATAATGATAGCAAAGATGATCTTGAAATTTACACAGCTAAAATTACATCTGTATTTTTTTCTTTTTTAAATACTTCCTTGAGAACTCTGGTCAATTGCGCATTGGATTCCCAAAAATTCTGTGAAAGAAGGGTAGGTACAAACTACTGCTATTAAAATTATTCGAACAATATTTCGAATATTTTTTGTTTCTATTCGTTTTGAATATTCGAATACTTATTCATATAATTGTCCGTTATTCGAACAATTGTTTGAATAATTATTCATTATCCAGATAATCGTTCGAATAATTATTCGTTATCCGAATAATCGTTCGAATAATTATTCGTTATTCGGATAATCGTTTGCATAATTATTCGTTATCTGGATAATCGTTCGAACAATTATTCGTTATTCGGATAATCGTTCCAATAATCATTCGTTATCCGGATAATTGTTCGAATAATTATTCGTTATTCGGATAATCGTTCCAATAATCATTCCTTATCCGGATAATTGTTCGATTAATTATTCGTTATTCGGATAATCGTTCCAATAATCATTCGTTTTCCGGATAATTGTTCGAATAATTATTCGTTATCCGGATAATCGTTCGACTGATCATTCTTTATCCGAATAATAATTCGAATAATTATTCGTTATCCTAATAATCGTTCGAATAATTATGCATCGTGCGACTAATTATTCGAGTTGAGGTAAGTTGATTTTGAGTTTAACGTCCCGTTCAGCAGCGAGGCTATATGAAACGTGGACGTACTGATTAACGTGGAATCCGAACCACATGAGCTGCCACCGGGAACGAACCAGGGTCTCCCACGCCAAAGGCGACTAATTATTCGAATAATAAATGTTGTTCGAATATTTTAGTAACAAATATTCGAAGAATTTATTAATCGAATGTTAACTGCTCTAGTACGTGTACAAACAAGCATGGATGGAAGGATTAGCATTCAAGGAAATATGTAGACACGCAGTCGTATAACGGTAACTATTATGCAGACTTGTCTACAAAATTAAATTTCCGGTCTCCCTAAAACACAATATAAAAAACAAAAAAAAACTTAATGAAACTAAATGATTTCTGTGGCGTATTGCAGCAGACAAAGGTACAAATTAATTTACTGGTTATCATTACTAGAGACCATTAGACTAGCTACGGGAGTTATTTAATTATTTAACAAATAAATTATTAACATTTTAAAATTAACTTTGATAATAGTTTTGCGCATCTGTCAGAGATGAAGTGAGTCAGTGGATCGTGAGTCAAGATTTGTAAGTTGGTCAGTGAGTCGTGAGTCAACAGGACGTGACCCATTCTGACATACCATGACCCACTCTGACCCATCGACTCACTCTCCTCAGTGCATCTTGTAGACAGTATCTTCTGAACATTGGTGAATTTTTTACGTTCTACTTTCAAGCGCTCCATTTTTCTTCCATTATAATTTGTTTCTATTTACTTACCTGAGATGAGTATGTCTAAATGAAAAAAGAACTTCTGGCACTTTTAGATATTTGTATTTGTAATTGTGATAATACCAATAGAACTTACTACGTGGCTTTCGAGACATATTCGAATCTAACACTATAATTTTTTCTCTCTTTACATTGGGCTACTTTACCTTGATTTGAGACTTTCAAATGTCATCCTATTTTCCACTGAAAAGTATTTGTAATTCAACAAGGAAATAATTATATATGATAATTAAATTGAAATTCATCGTAACATGGCCCATGACAAACACTTTACCATTTTATATCGTAAAGGTCAGATCTAGCGGTATTGTAACAAAGCGGTGTTTAAGTGATTGACCGTAGAAATTCAAACTTCGAATAGTAACAGTTTCACAGCCTCTCTTTAGTCCAGTAAGTACGCCAGAAATTTTTACTTGGGGGGGGGGTGTTCAAAATAAAACGGGGTGTGTGCTCTCAAAATAGTGATATAATTTTTAAACAAATTCAAACAAGAAAACAGTATATTTTGTTACGCAACTATTGCAATACTACTACTACTACTACTACTACTACTACTACTAATAATAATAATAATAATAATAATAATAATAATAATATCAGCTCTTCTCAGTGGTAGCTTCAATAAAGTAAGTTCACACATTAGGGCATTTATTATTATTATTAAACTAAGTAATACAGTGAAATCTCTCAAAACGGATATCGGTGGAACCGATTATTTGTCCGTAAATGAGAGGTGTCCCTGAAAGGAAGGGTTCTCTCTCATAACACCACACCACACATATTTATGGCATGGAAGAATAAGAAAGTTTGTCCTCTTATGAAGATGTCCACTATTGAGAGATGCCCTAATGTTTCACTGTAGGAATTATCCTCCACTATTTTACCCAGTAATTACATGTGAATTGATTACATACGAATTATTGTAATTATTTTGCAAAATTCTGCTATTATTTCAATTTATTCACCCCCAGCAAGTTTTAGTGGGTTATTTTTTCCAAAATATTAATTGGTAAAAAAAAAGTCCCTCGTCCCATGCTGAAATAACATTCGTTTAGTAATTAATACTGTACATAGTTCCAATTTCATTATTTTAATATTCTAACCCTGTTGTTAACGTTAATTGTTGTAATATTATTTGATCTCTTAATCTCCGTTCCTGCCCCTTCCTGGCTACGTTATTCACTCTGAATATCTTTCATAAGAAAATTATTCATTGATTTAGTTGTTTTCCAGAAATCCAGTTTTTCAATTTACAAATATTTTGTATCTTTCTGTTTTGTCTTCTTTAATATACCCTAATTTTAATAATCCCTGGGCTCATAGTGATCTGGTCTCTTGTAAATAGTTGAAAGTGACCAAAAAATGGCCAAAAGCACACGAAAAAGTAACAAAAATCTCATCATGATCCTTTTTTCCTTTGTCAATTTCTCCATCACCTCTCTCTTCGTTTGTTGTTTTGTTTCTTCTTTCCTCCTTTTTTAGATTTTCAAAGTATGCTTTGTAGTTACGGTGAGCAGACTTAGCAGATGTATAAAGCTTCTGAGTAAGTGGAACCAGTTCTGGCCTATTTCCGAATTTCTTCATCCCAGACATTATATTTAACTTCGCATTAAGAGTTCTCAAAAACGTGAAATATTCAAATTCATCACCTACTCTTAAGAAGAACATATAAGAAGCATAACACAAGACGAACATGATACACAGACACACATACACAACGTTCAACGGGGGGTTAACTATTACGCGAGAAAACTAAAAGATTATTATGATGGAAGAAAGAATCGACACAGAAGGGTTCTCAACCCCACCTTGAGAGCTTAAGCATCCACCACCAGTCCACTGTGCTTTAGAAAGAATAAACCCTGAAGTGAGAATAAAGCTGACTGTTTCACATGTGGCAGCAAGTACTGAAGCTTTCAGAAGAGTAATGAGTAACAAGTTTCTGCCTTTCTCCATTTTTTTTATATTTTTCTTACACTGCCAATACAAAACATAAATCACACGAAAAGTCACTTTACCTCTCAAAAAAGTAACTTTTAGTGACAAATTTGAAAAAATTAACTTTTAGTGACCAACTTGAAAAAAAAGTAAATTTTAGTCAAAGAAAAGTGACTCGCTATGAGCCCTGTTCCACTCAATGAATTTACGTGAATAAAAATATACTTTACAAAACATTAAGCTAGCGCCAAATGCATTCCTGCATAACACTAGACTCAGTCTAATATATATATATACAGTGGCGGATCGAAGGGGAGGGCTATAGGGGCTATAGCTTCCCCCTTGACCCTCAGGTATACACTGGATAAAAAGGCAAAATATGGTTTAGCCCCTCCCTTGATCATATCCTGGATCCGCCCCTGTGTATATATATATATATATAATTCTTAACAACCGATCTCTTCATTTGTAAACACGTTTTGACTACGCCCTTCTAACGTCCGTCCGTTGATACACCACTTGCAGAGCAGGCTCGAAACCAGCCACACAGCTTCGGGGGAACATGAATATGTTAGGAGGGCCCACGTGATTAAAAAATCTCTTACAAATATCTAAATTGTGCATTTTGTATTGAGGTCTGGAGGGGACATGAAAAATTTAAGGAGTGCCAGGCCCTCCCTAGCACCCCTCTGATTGCGAGCTGTTGCAGAGTAACACTTACCAACTGAATCTTCTTAGGCTTATTACTATATTGTTACATTTTTCATTATTGAGGAGGAGGTAACTGAATGACTGCTCAAGACGTTGCCAATTTCAGTCATCTACATCTGTCCATCAATCTTTTTTCTCGGAAACGACCGCGGAACCCAGAAGGGTAAGTATCAGCGGTCTGTTTTGTCAATTGTTTCGATGAAACACCGCCCGAAACAATGAGGTCATGTGGTTCTCGAAGCTGTACATGAGAACGAGGTCGCTTCATATTTTGAAGTGAAATAAAATAAATAAGAATATTGCCTTCTATCCTAAACGCTAAAGCTTTTTTAACTTGATGTAATAAATAAGATATGTGATACTGATTGATACAATTGGATTTGGGGGAGCATTCCTTTTCCATCCAGGGGTGTGTGTAAAGAAATTTGGAGGGGTGTTAGGGGGTGTGTATATTACTCCCTGCTTTAGTCAGTGGAGAAGAGGGCATGGATCAAGGGTCAGACTTGATCACGATGGGTTTTGGTGGGTGGTGGATCAGAGTGAGTCACTTTGGGTGGTGGTCATGGTGGGTCGTGATCAGAGTGGGTCGTTGTTTAAGGTGAGTGGTGGCTCAATAGGTCATGGATCAAGTTTTCATTGACTCACACTATGTCTTTCATCTGCAATTATTCTTTAGTTTTGGATAATAAACACGTCTTCTTTTTCACGCTTCATTGATTAGTTGGTTGAGCATTTAGCGTCCTTTTGTGCACTTGGGCTATTGTAACCTTGTAGACAAAAGTATTTTCTTATGACGCCTACAAAGCACGATTTACTCAAAAGAAAGGAAAATTACATACAAACCTGTGATATAGTTTGTATATTGACTAAAGAATTAAGAAATAGAGGTAATTAAGGCTCAGATTTGCAGCATCAGTACCATATCATCTCTGAAAAAGAGTTGGATTCCCGGTTTCTCGACATATTGGCTGATGTGTTCAGCTAACTACTCTACCTTGTATCAGCAATAGTGTGGATCGCCATACAGGCATTTTTCGAAATCGCCTGTGCAACCTATTTTCAGAACATACGTATACCGAAAACGATATATAGAGAAGAGAAACAAGACCGCACATAGACAGTAATTTAACGCAGAGAAAAAAAAGAGCAATATATTGTCCAAAATTGGAGGCATTTCATATCCCGTTTAACGACATTTTGTGTCAATTTTTTATACCACTGCTGTTATGAGACTTACTCTTAAAACTAAATTTGGATCAACAAAATTATATGTTATCTGCCTTTGCTTTCCAAATCCTAAGAATGAAAATTTTTCTGCTAACATATGAGGGAATATAATTTCATAATAATAATAATAATAATATATTTATATGTATATGAATAGTGTATTGCCTCTATATAATTATTGCAAGAATCCGTCTGGTTATTCATGGCCAGAAAAATCATGCAGGGCTCTCGTAATTTCGACACCCTCGGCAAAAAATGTTTCGTCACCTCCTGTGATATTTCGGCACTCCCTGATTGTGATACTCTTTCTTGTGTAGGTAAAGGTAGTGGCGGATCCAGGGGGAGAAGAGGAAACTTTCTTATTATATATATATATATATATAAATAAAACCCATCCCGGAGTTTGGAGCTCTTAAAAGTAGCTCTAAGTAGCAGTATTACAACCCACCGCCCCTCCAGAAGTCCGTCCTGGATCCGCCCCTGGGTAAAGAGCCTTTATCTAAACAAAAGATACCATTCTAACCTGAACATAGGTTAATGTCATTTCGATTTCTATTAAATATAAGGCTTTAAATACAGGGCTAAGCTTGTTACTATATATGGTAGCTACACTGTAAAAAATGCGGTGTTGAAACAACACAAAATGACTACCACTTTAGCGTGTTACTTGTGTGTTAATTCAACACCAAGCACATCGACTTCCGAGCATATTAGAAATAACCCGTTACTACCTGAGAGAATTTGCATTGGTATTTATAGTTTAATATGAGAAAAACATTGCAAAATATATGACACTTATGCGAAGTAACGAATAATGTTCTATGTTTTATGTGATCGGTCACAATAATATTGTTGTAAACCTGTGAAGCGTCTGACAACAGTTACACAGGCAACATCTCTGTCATCTTCTGTTCACACGTGCTAAGACACAAGAATAACAGATAAAGAAAACAAATGGAAGCACTGCTATTTGTGTAACTGTTGTCAGATGATTCACAGGTTTACAACAATATTATTGTGGCCGATTACAGAATACATAGAATGTTGCTAGTTACTTGCTGTAAATGCGAAATATATTTTGCAAAGCTTTGATCATACCAAACAATATAAAACAATGCAAATATTCACAGCCAGTAACGTGGTATTTCTGATATGCTCTGAAGGCGATATGGTTGGTGTTGATACTTTTCCAGAGGTTTCGCCTCTGAAGCGCCACCTATCTAAAACGGTGACGTTTTTTGTAGAAACCCTCCTGATCCTGGACTTTTCTACGCGTTTTTACAGGACACTGTTCATCAGACTTATCTCAGCCAAGGGTGAGGTCTCAGCATTCACGCACCACCTCTGGCAAACGCATGAGCTGTCGGCATACTACTCTTCCTTCTGTCGTAGACGAACCTCCTGTGTGCCCCACGAGGGTGAGGCCACGGAAAGGATCGTCAAAAACGCAGACAAGTGCCACAACTTCTCGCACACGCAGAGATTCTCATACTTCCGTTGCATCTGTAGAATCCACGACCTCCGTTCGATCCAGATCACCTCAGTCTAAAGACAGCTATGCGTCAAGGGTGCAAGATTCCCCACCAAAGAAAAAACATCATCACGAAGACTCTGGTACTGACAATATGGAAATAGGAGCTTCCGATACGCCAACTTCACGTGTTCCAACTTTTTCTATCTTACTCCGTAATTATGACAGCAAGTTTTCCAATGAGAAGTTTGTCTCACTCCAACTTCGCAAATATCTACCACGTGCTGCTCTCAAAGAAATAGTTCATACCAGAAATGGGTACATTCTCAAAACAGCAGACCCTGATCTTTATACCACAATTCGCAACAAGGTCCCAATAGATACTTTCGGGGCAAACGCCGAAATTCATTTCGCAGAAACTGTCAGATTCATTTCGCAAACAACCACCTCCACCACGGCGGCCTTCACTTCTCTCTGTGGTTATCCGCGGGGTAGATCCATCATACACAGATGATGAAATCCATGAGGAATTAAAACTCGATGGCTACTCTATAACTAAAGTACTTAGGATCCGTAACGACCGTGGGCCCACCTACATGGTCCGTATTCTTACTCCGCATCAAGAGACGATTGACGATCTCCTCGCTCATGGGGCATATATTTATAATCGCAAACACAGAGTTGAACCATCGCGTTCACTAGCACCATTGCCCATACGCTGCGAGCGCTGTCAGGAATACAATACTCATACCACATCTGAATGTAAAAACAACTACAAGTGCGGATATTGTGCCGGACCCCACTCAACACGGCTCTGCACCAATTTAAACCAACCAGCGAAGTGCTCGACGTGTCCTGACAACCATCCCACTTATAGTTACAAGTGTAAAGCCAAGCCGGAACCAACACCAGCCCATCCCGAACTTGTTGTACCACTTCGTACGGCATCCGTCGCCCCTTCCACTCCGCCATCCACTGACACCCCTGTCACATTAAATCAATTGCTAACCTTTTTCACTCTGGCACTCCAGAATATTCACCCCTTCATACGGCCACACATTTTACAGCAAATTACTTTGGCAGCCAAAACCACATTTCATATCAATTTCACAGGTACGTATTCTGGTAATACAGTACAATTTCATGCATCTCCAACCACTCACATCAGTTAATCACTCCTACCTCATGGCTTTGAACTTTCTGTATTTGAATATCAGATCATTCACCACAAACAAACTCCTGTTTGAGACTCTCCTTTGGGAGGAACGTATCACAGTCTTCTTGCTAAATGAAACATTCTTGACAAAAGCAACTCCATGTCGCATACCAGGCTACACTATACTCAGGGCAGACAATCAGATCCCAGCACAACGCGCAAATGGGGGCGTGGCAATTGGTTTCTACATCTGTATTCATTTTTATAATATCTTTTACATAATCTAATTACAGGGGAATTTGAATGAGCTTCTGAATATGATCTTTTACAGCAAAACGGAGGTCTCATTCGTAGAGATTTGTTGTTGATATTAAAATACAAGAATTTGAGAAACTCTGGATTATCAATTATTCCATTTACAGACTTATGCAAACCTAGATACAAAAATGCCAACTTTTTTGAGATGGCAGTTTTTTTTTCATAAGTCTAACTACTACATTTTCAGAACAATTACTACCACGACCATTAAACTTTTACTAAAATATTTTTGCTGTTGATCATTACCCTAATGGCTTTACAAAATAGTTCGATCTATAAAACTCTCTACGTTATAATGGAGATGAAAAGAGTTACTTTTACTTTACGTAGTGAAATATTCAAAGAAGTCTAGGTTTTTTTTTTTTTTCCAAACCCTTTCACTTCTAGACAAACTATTAATAAGGAGTATTTATTTCGAAATGGTGAGACCTTTTAAGGTGGCTGTGAGGAAGAAGAGGTCGGAAGCTTGTAAAAACGAAACATGGATGTTGCACCATGACAAAGCTCATAGCTGTTCGTCACTTCTCATCAGGGAAATTTTCGTCAAGAACAATGCAACTGTTGTACCTCAGGGGTGCCCACAAAGGGGGGGCTATGACGCAAACTGCGTCATTGAAATATTTGGGGGCAGTTAAAAATCTATATAAATATGTTTGAGGGGGGGGGGGTAAAAATTAATCGAAAAGATTTTTTTTCATGGAAGAACACCTACGAATACACAATTGAGAGAGGTGCGTCATGGACATGAGGAGGGTGGGCACCACTGTGTACCTCAACTACTCTACTCAACTGATTTGGCACCTGCAGACTTCTTTCTATTCCTCAAGCTGAAATCCACATTGAAAGGTCACCCTTTGCGAATAGAGAGATTTAATCTTTAAACATTAATATCATGGGCTTTTCCCCTTGTTTCAATAAAAATGCTTAAGTGTTAAGTAACTTTATAAAGAGCTACGTCTACGTATATAAAACTATCAACTTGATAAATGCTAATATCAAGCTGCCTTTTTCCTTGTTTCTATAAAAATGCTAACTTTATAAAACTATCATGTATAAATCACATCAACTTTGATAACTACACACAGTATGCATCAGAACTCAATTTACTCAATCACGTGTTGTCGTAAGATGAATACACTGAAATAAGAAATGAAAGTTTATCGTCACGTTATCTGATCATCTAATGAGAATGAGTCTGTGACTAGGTTGGGGCAGAAAAACAAAATATGTAGCCAGCCCGGCAGGATGATTTTCCCGTACCTGCAGTTATTTAGTAAGAACCTCTGGACATCGTTCCCACTCTTATAAACCTATTAATGCGTATATCATTCTAAAGGTAATAAAACAAGCTAAAAGTTTTATTTGAAACATTTTGTTGTAGCGTTATCAGATTTCTAGTAATAATAACAAAAATGTTGAACATTATATTGAAAAATCTACTTTTTCAGCAATTTATTTCAATTGCGCCATATATACTTATTTTAGCTAAAAACACATGACATAATTTAAAGAACGTAATGTGAGGAACCTAACTTTAAAAAATCATATTGATACGAGCTGGCTCAATCGAGTTATTGACATTTTAATGCAAGTATGCAAATTTGCATGTTTAGGGCCGTGGGGGCAAAAGCAAGAAGGGAGGGTGGGGACTTTTGAGGAAATGCTCCTCTTATGGTGTTGTAATAACTGGCAAAGTTTCAGCTTGTTACTAATTAGTCCCGACAAAAGCCTTTATTTACTGGACTAGTTCAGCATCGGATAGAAACAGGATACAACTGTTAAGTCATTTCACGGGAAGGAATGTTTAAAAGTGGAAAAGTTCTGAGGGTTCACCTACTGGAAACGCTCGTAATACTTTCTAACACGCATACTTTATTCATTTTCGCACAACCTCATGAAAACACAAGAGGAAAAATAGTACAAAAGACACTAAGAAGATGCACGTCTAAACTGAGGGATGGACTCGCGGTTGATTTTGGATCCCTTCAGCAGAAGTAATACAAGAGAGCAGTCAAGGGACAAAACAACTGAAATTGCTTAATCGGTAACCTCTACAGGCAAAACGAATTTTGGCAACAAACAAGCTTCAAACCTTTTCGTTCGGAAGGGATCGGGTGGAATCGTGTGATGAGGGCCTACGATTCTTGGCCCATGCCACCTACATTCAAGCTGGATTTTCACGTTGTTCCCCACACGAGTCAATGCAAGACGATATTAAGTCCGCACTGAAACATCTCAGGCCCTTTTTGTCTTTATTTTGTACTGACAGCATGAATAGCGTGCCCATAAGCGTAAATACTACATGTAAATTTGATTTGAAGGAGTCAGAACTATTGTTTTTGGTTCAGAGGGAAATTATATCAACAAGAGTAGCAGGATAAGATATATATATATGTTAATAAAAAAGGATGGGAGGGCCGGGCCACCTCTAGTTAGAGTGATGGCTCGACGGCTTGAACCTGAACTACCCAATTTTTTGGAAAACCATGTTAGCATTTAGCATCCACTTTCTCTCCTATGGAACAACATTGGTAAATTCTAATCTTTTCAAATTACATGTAAAATATCAAGCATTAATAAACACTTTTTTCCTTCATACCTGATATATTAATATCCGCATTGTCACTGGCACTTAAGATTTCATGCCGACCTTGCTTATTGCACTCCGAAGTTAGGGGTCCTTGATTTGAATGTTAGTCAGGCATATACATTTTTTTGGCTCCATTAGCCTCGTGCATAAGAGGCGTGTCTAAAACCACTTCAAAAATGGAATCATGGTTGACAAAATTTGGTGACATTCGAAAACTTTTCAATAGGCTACTCGACAAATGAAGTTTCGTAATGGTTCGACAATAACCGAAATGTCAGTCATACTGAAAGTTTGGATAATGCTCAAAATTTCGATAATGCCCGAAGTTTCGAGAATACCAGAAATTTTGTTAATATTTGAAGCTTTGAATATACTCGAAATTTCTGTCATAATCAAAATTTCAAAATTACCTGAAATTCTGATAACACTAGAACTTTCAAATACGCGAAACTTCGATAATATTCGAACTCGAACAGTTTCGAGTAACCGATGACATCTCGATACACTTTCACTCTCGAAATTTAATAGGTCCTCATCCTCAACCTTATTGAATATCTCTAATTTCGTCAGCTCTGTTTTAAATTAATCTACAACCTCCTTATTGTATGTAACAAACGTTGAAGCAAGAGCATAAAATACTCATAATTGCTTCTCTAAAAAGTGAAATTTCGTTCTCGCCAGGTAAAACGATACCGTGATAAAGTTAAAACCAAAACAAGAAACAATTTTGCGTTTGATCCTGATAACTAATACTTCTCTCTTTGAGTTTTACTTACGAGTACCTTTAATTTCTTGAACCAAGGATAGGAATGTTATCAAGACGACGTATTTGAGAAATATCAAGTAAATAGAAATAATCTTGACAATAACGCTGTGAATATTATTTCCAGAGGCATAGAAATACGTTCCGTTTCTGAAAAAATAGCAACAAATTTGTACATGCTGCCATCTATAGGGTTATTCTATACTATTATATAAAAGTAGTATACCGGTATTATATAAAAGAATTAGAAGAAAGATATCTTAGCTGTTGTATGTATATATGATTGTACAGTTATCCTGTATCACATAGTGTCTGATGAAGCCAAAGAGTTAGTTGGTGAAACTGTAACACGTGTTGAATTTTAATGAAAATTATAGTTTTGCTCAACAATTAGTTTACTGTATATTTAAATATAGAAATGAGTAAATCATCCAGTGGCGGCTAATGTTAGTGTTGCAGCGTTGCGCAACGACCAAAATATTTCACGAAAAAAATATAATTAGCAATAGTAGTAAAGAACAGAAAAAATACTTTCTAATACTCCCATATATACTTTAAATAACATTTTTTTTTTTTTACTTCTCTAACTGTCCGTTTCGTTAATCCGTTTTAAAAAGCGAAAAATAATCCGTCACAGAGTCTCTAATTTATATTGTGTTGCAGCGAGCATGCAACGACCAGATTCCTTCAGTGCGGGAATTGGAGCAAATGTTAAGTCTCCTTTCCCCTACCTCAGAAGTTAACGGGTCTGGTCGTTGCAGTGCTTCTGCAACACAGCACGGTTTCCAGTGAACGAGAAGGTTTTTCGCGCTAAATAAGATTTCTAAATTTTATTTCATGAGCAGTTAACAAATGGAATTTGTTTTTATGCATTCACATTTTATATTACGGTACTAATACTGAGGCAAATCAATATAATGACAATTAAAAAAAGTGATAGCAGAATTACAAAATAAAAAAGAAAATATATAGTAGAGCAGAAATCAAATGAAAGTAGATCCGCATGAGTGTTATTACTTATTGAAGTTTTTCTAGGATTTCCATCAGAAAACAGTTTATTGCGGGCATAAACAAAGAAGAATTTCAAGTTCAGCTTGAAGCTGTTCTGTTTGATGGTTCACCAGGTCTAGACTCATGATAGATACACTTGTGGGGAGAAGACTTTTCTGTCTCCTGTAATATATCGCAGAACCGAGAAAAAATCCTGTCCGATATGAAGAGGTTATTGAAACGTTTGGGGGGAAAAAGGACTGTCCGCGTCCGTATCTGAGAGTGTCCGTTAAAGAGAGGGTTTTGTTCCGTAAGAGAACATATAATTTTGCCGGGACAAAAAACTCTGTCCATATTATAGAGGTGTCCGTTAAGGGAGGTTTCACTGTATATGAGCGTAACATGACAAATGTAACTGATCATATGTTTTGAAAAATCGGAATATTGTCCTTGCCAGGCCCGTAGCCAGCCCAAAAATTTAGAAGGGGGGGGGGGCGACCCAATCATATTATACTTCATCACCATATTATAGTTCATTTGCAAGCCTACCGTGAAACTTTTAGGGGGCCAGCCAAAGTTTAGGGGGCCCGGCCCTCCCTAGCCCCCCTGTGGATACGGGCCTGGTCCTTGCATATCACTTGCGCCATCAGCTGATTTTCAAATACACTTCTTAATTTCAAGGTTCAACTTCTGCAGAATTTCCAACAGTAAACCGCAAAGATAGTCTACTGGCCTATTGTAGATATGCATTTTACAATGGCAATAATTTTTTCTTTAATAACAGTTTTAACAACACAGTGGTGCCCCCCCCTCATGTCCATGACGCACCCCCCTCAATTGTCTATACGTAGGTGTTCTTCCATGAAAAAAATCTTTTCGATTAATTTTTACACCTCCTCAAATATATTTATATAGATTTTTACCCCCTAAATATTTCAATGACGCAGTTTGCGTCATAGCCCCCCTTTGAGGGCACCCCTGAACAACATAGAACTGGCCTGTTGAATAGTACCTAATAGAACAGGAAACACTACAGCTTGAGAGACTTTTTTCGAAATATTTTCACTGATAAGTGTGTTGATAGCATACAAAACAAAATTCAGCGTGTTTTTTGAAAGTTATGTGACCACCACCATCCTGCTTACTTCCTCGTAGATAGCTCAGTTTACTCTTCTCGATGATCTTCTCTAAATTACTTTTAAGCGAAAGGTCTAATTTGCTTAATAAAAAAATAATACCCAAAAAGTTTCCATGATCTGTAGCTGTGTCTTCCAGTCTATAGGCTGTTTCATGTCTTTTTCCGATGCATGTGAGCTCTCTTTTACCAATGAATTTCAGCACTTCGACAACTCGATGATTTACCTTCTCGTTCCGAATCTGTTCTTCTCATCCCGATACTACCGTTGTTTTATCTGTCCATGAGGAAATAGTTTTTTTTTTTTTTTTTTTTTTTTTTTTGTTTTAACACTATGTTCTCCTTTGTTGGACACGCAACCATTCACGCTGATCTGATGTATTTTGGAAGACTCGTGTTCTCCTAGTCGCTGATAAGCGTGTTTAGTGTTACGTTAGTGGTGTTTAGAACCATTAAGAAACGTGTTTGTTCAATCTGCAGAATATGCTGCAAAAGAACGTATTTTGAGCAGCATAATATGACAGCCAAGCCCTGTTGTTGCTATTTGCTCGTTTGTAACCAACCTCAGGATTAAAAGGGATGCTTTATTATGGTTAATGGGGATGGAATTCAAAAACTTGAGACGCCATCGTCTTGTGGATGTATGTGGCATCACGCTTTTCAATGTTTTCACTGACTTCGGAATCGGCATCATTAGAACTAGAGCTTTTCTGTTCATTTTCTTCTTTGACAGCAACAATCGTAGTTGATGTTGGAAGCGCACTAATTTCAAGACTTATAGAAGTGGAACCTTCTTGTTCATTTTCCATTCTGACAGTGACAGTCGTAGCTGATGTGGTGGGAACACTAATTTCAATGCTGTATTCAGTCTGTAGCGTATTTCGATTATTACACTTTGATGCATTTCGCTACTTTACTATTAAAATGTAGGAGGGTGGGTGAGTGATAATGCAGTGCTTTTGTTTTGGTACTTATTTTGACTTCAGTGGTTAGGAACATTACCGGCATAATAGCCTTGCACTATTGTTTACTTTGCGGGTCCCCCAGCTACACCCCGCCCATATCCACCATGCAATAATACCATCTTTATTGCATACCAAACCCGTGCACAGATACACCTAGTGGCACCCACAAAATTAACCTGTCACAATCATCACTTCCAACCTACTTACCCAGAATTCGGAGACTAGAATGTGCTCGTGTAGCCCAGTGTAAGGGCACAATATTAAGCTGTATTTACAACGTTAACGCTAAGTATTTAATTACACTTATGAACGAAACATAGAGTTACTAGTTTACTTAAAACGCTTCATTTTCATTCATACAGAAGATCAAAGAAAACGCACGATATCATGCATATCTAGAAATTTATATATATAATTCAACTAAACATTGTTAACACTTGTGTAATTATTTGTGTTCTAATCGTACGATTATATCTTTACCGTAGTAGGCCCTGTTTTTCTTTTCCGCGATTCATGATTAAGTAAACATCTTCTTAGAGGGAAAAACCCTTTAAGTTTTACTTATCTGTCCTATTGTCCGTGTCCAACCTGTTTTCAGGTAAGAAATGTTGCACTGTTAAACCTTCATGGTATTCGATGAATTTCACTTTGAATTCATTGTTCGTTAGAAATAATATTCTGAAGAACTTCTTTTATCGATACATTTACGATATTTTTACCAACTTCTTTCACCGTCGTTCATCTTCAAATGAATTCACTGTTGCCAGTCCCTTCTTACTCCGATGCTCTCAGCCACCAACGCCACGCAATGGATAACGTAATAGTTAAAAATAACCATGAAGCACTGTGGGACCGTATCATAGTTTTTTTTATTATTATTTTTATTTTTTATTTTTACATTTACTGATTAATAGACATGCCCAGTTTGGTTATACTCTGAAAGGAAACAATATTTTGAATACACTACATAAATGAATTTTAACTTTTCAATGTTCCAAAGTTGAAGTTAGTGAAAGTAAGTTGAATTTTTTAAGACCAAGGATAAAGGGAGTTCACGCACTTCACATGGATAAACTTTTTTTTTTTTTTTTTTTTTGTCCATTTATAATTTCTGTTCTATAAATGAAACTATCAAATTGTTTCGCGGTAGCGTTTATTCTAAGCATACAATCTGGAGTTGACAACTTTCTCATCCCCTACCACCGGAGCTAAGATAAAACTAAGATTACATATGGCACTCTTGTGTAGAATGCATCACTTAGCAAATGGTGTTTCAGCGCAGCTCCCTCACATTTTGATTTGTTTGCCTCCCGGACACTTTTTTTTTTTTTTTTTTCATCATGGAATGAAGCCTATTCAGCTACATACCAAAGGTGTTGCTAAAACAGAAGCTGCCCCACAAATTTTGAAAGAAGTAACTGGAAAATATAATTCAATTTGAAATCGCTGGCTTTATTTATTTCTTAAATATGTATATCTGGAAAGGTTTATACTTACTGACGGGATGCATCATCACAAAAATCATCTAGAATATTTTTTACACTTCTTCAATAAGTTAGACTTTCAGCCTCAGATCTCTTTTCTTTAAAAAAAAAAAAAAAAAAAAAAAAAAAAAAGTCCGGTATAACACTGGAATGTTAGCTAATTTGTAGTAAAAATAGACTTGAGAACAGATTAGTGGTCTAATATATCGACAAAAAAATACTCTTGTCGTCTCGTGTTCAGAAAACACAAAATGAATTGCATTTTCCCTTTAAGAGGTGCGCCATCCCTTCTGGATCTACCACTAGACCAAGCAGGGTTTATATATATATCTTAATTCTTGCGCAAAAGGATAGATTTCAAGGAGCGCAAAATATTATCTGCTGTAACACTTGAGAATGTTAGCTAGTTTGTACTACCAATAATCTGAGAGCAGATTTTGGTCTAACCTATTGACAGAAAAAATACTTTTATCACCTCGTGTCGTTGAAATAACTCTAAAACATGTATAGTTTTTGCTCCCCCTTTCTTTATCAGCCACTGACGGGGAGAGGGACAATCTATAATGAAAAAGTGACTCACTCATCAAAATCCAGGCTATACTATTATATGTAGAAACGTGAGATTTTGGTTAGAAAACTCTTTTGGTTATGAGAGCAACGAATAAGACAGGAATTCTTTGAAACAGTATCATGAGGGGATTATAAAAGAGGACAGTAAAAACAACAAAGTGTGATGTTTCAGATTAATACAATATGACAAGTAGCATTGGTATTACTGATAAGAGAACCACAAATGCCGACTTCGAGAACCACAGTTTAAGAAATGGTGATCCATGCCATTAACTTTGAATGTGTACAGCCTGCAAGCCCTGAATCCATTTTGCATTGTAAATGGCGTTATTCATGCCTTCAGAAGAGAAGCGAATCTCAATATTTTACTTTCATGTTCCTTTACATATAGATTATACCACGTTTCCTAGTAGTGTTAACTAGAAGAAAAACTTACCTATATTTAGTTGAAGAACGTGAGTGGAACTTGGATACAAAGCGCCTAGAACAATACTATTACCCTGCTATATAGTAATACTTAAGAATTCTGTGAGATGCAAGGCGCGACCATCAACAAAAAGCAGCATGCATGATAAACTATAATTTTATCTTCTATATAAGTAAAAATGAAAGCGATTATGTTTGTGACTTAATAACTCTTGAACGACTCGACCAACCTCCATCAAATTTTCAACATAGATGAGGTTCGGGCCTGGGATGAATTTTATCATTTCATTTTCACGGTGCAACTTATTGGGGGGGGGGGAGGGGAGGGGAGGGAAGAGAGATATAAAAATTATCGAAAATAACGTACATTAGTGTCAAATCTATACTTTTTGGGGTCGCTGGGATGAACAGTAACACTTCCCATGTCGTTTAGACCCAAATTAAGCCCTGCAACTTGTGGAAAGGGGATGTATTATATATACATATATGATCGAAAATGACCGAGATTAGTGTCGAATCCATAGTTTTTGGGGTCGCTGAGATGAACAGTGACACTTGCGATGCTGTTTAGATCCAAATTCAGCCCACAATAGTAATATTTACTTTTTATTTATATACCTATTATCTTCTGATTTTTCATTATATTTTCTTTGTTTCCATTGATTTGAGAACTCTTTTAGTATTAATAAAAAGTGACTGACTAAGAACATGTTCCTAATTTTTCTTACTTTAACCCAGCGAAGTGAATAATTGACGCTAGTTTATTAATATTAATTATTCAGAGTGTTAATGAACACATTGATAAATTTAGGAGGCGATTCCTTATGTCAAATGGAAGAAAAGTCCTGATAAATATACCTCCTTTCAGAGCTATGAGCAACCGAAAATAAGAAACATCACGTTTTAAAATAAAACACTTTCGCTTGAAAATGTGGAACCTACCGCAAGCGATTTAAAGAATTACATAGGAACTAGTATGCGCTCTATCTACATATTCATGTTTCACAATTCCCCGGTACCACCGTAACAAATTGTTTGAAGGAAGTAGGTTACGGGAATACACTTTTAAAAGTACACCTCAAAAAAAAAAGGTGTTAAAACAACACAAATAACTACCACTTTAGCGTGTTACTTGTGTGTTAATTTAACACCAAAAACATCGCCTTCCGAGCATATCAGAAGTAAACAGTGATTGCTAGTGGGAATTTGAACTGGATTTTATTGTTTGCAATGAGCGAAGCTTTACGCAGTATGTTTGACATATATGCCAAGTGAAGAATAACTATGTTTTGTTGTAATCGGTCACGAAAATAGTTTTTAAGCTCGTGAATTGTCTGACAACAGTTACATGAAGAGCAGTGCTGCCATCTATCTCTTGTTCTTATATCCTAGCACATAAGAATAGATGGCAGAACTGCTACTCATGTAACTGTTGCCAGACAAGTAATACGCTTCCTAAACTATTTTCATGACCCATTACGGAAAACATAGTGCATTACTCGTTACTTGGTATAAATGCCAAATATATTGCATAAAGGTTTGCTTATAGCAAACAATAAAATCGAATTCAAATTCTCACTGACAATTACTTCTTATTTATGATAAGCTTCGAAGGCGATGTCCTTGGTGTTAAGTTAACACCAAAGTAACACCCTAAAGTGGTAGTCATTTTGAGTTGTTCTAACACCTCATTTTTCCTGTGTACTAATTCAGTATGCATTACATGAGTACTAGAGGATTATGAAACCTGGATATTTAGAGTGCATACTAGTTCCTGTGAAATTCTTGGAACCATTTGCAATAGATTCCATAATTTTCAAGGCAAGGCGTTTTAAAACGTGATATTCTGCATTTTTGGTGGTTTATTACTCTGAAAGGAGGCGATTTCCGACCTACTTTTATTAGAACATTTTTCTTTTATTGGATATAGGCGATTTCCGATCCATGTTTATTAGAACATTTTTTTTCACTTGATATGAGAAATCATCTCTTAAATTTATTAACACCTGAATATTTTATTTTTATCTGTGTTTCAACCCATTAAATGATCTTATAGCATAATCAAGAATTGCCGACCTAAGGTATATGTGCTACTCGTGATTGATTTATTAAGAGTTTAATAGGAACTTCATGTCTGTTTGCTCTTATGTCTAACCAATGACACACACAAACTCGCAGCATCTTTTCTAAAAGGCTTTAATTTATTGTTAAGTACAATTAAAAATATACAAGGTTTGATCTTTTAAAAATATATATATAAACAAGATTATTTATTTTTCTTTAATTAATTATAAAAGTTTTAAATACAGCATAAAGGCAAATCAGTGAAAGTTCGATTTCAGATGGAGATTTGACATAATCACTTCCTGTTCATTCACCTGAAAATAAGAAAAGGAAAAAAAAATACCATTTGTTTGTTACAAACAATACATTGTGTCTGCTTTACATACAAACCTCAATATATCACAAATACAGGGTGTATGTAATTTCTTGTCAATAACAAGAACTCTCATTAAATGATGATGATAAACATGTTTCGAAAATCGTGTCCTCGTAGAGTTATATGCTGCCGAAAATGCTGAAAATTAGTCTCTGAAACATTCCTCGTCGAAACTGAAGGAACTAACATAAAAGTACTTTAAAAAATTGTGAGACTAATTCATACTGAATATGGGTATTTAGATAGAGTTTATGTATTATGATAACTTTTTTTTTTTTTTTTTTTTTTAACTGCTTTACTTAGTTCACACAGTTTTCAACCAGGGTGTTTTACAACGTAAGTTTTGCACATTTTCGGCAGTTTATCTCTCTGTATAGTTCACATTTCGTAATATGCTTTAGATTTTTTCTTATGTGATTAGTATCTCTCATTAGAGTATGACAAAAAATACAGAAACTCTATTTATGATATGTTGTTTGATGAGCGAAAATAATGGGAGAGGATATATACTCAAAATTATAGTATGAAGGTTTCGTAAAAGGGTTTACCAATAATGTCAGAACTTCAAAACGAATTTTATTCACGTGATAATGATTTTTTTATTATTATTATTGTTGAGAAAAGTCGTCAATGGCATTGTCTTTAAGATAATGTCGATCGAATGTCGTCCTCTGCTTCGGTGGGTAGAGTTCCTTGGACACGTTCTGTCGAGAAAAGATGTGATCTGGAAGCCTAGATTATGTGATCTCTCCTCATGATTATTTTTCACAGGGTTATCTTAAAAGTCTCAGAGAACAAGCCACGACCGATACGCGAAGTGAAAGGGTACATTGAACGCATCATTACTAATATATGTAGAAAAGTGGTGCAAAATTGAACCTTGAGAATCCATTCCACGCACTGAACCAGAAAAGGACATTTGAACGATAGAATCTTTGAAAATGTCACTGATGGGTTTTTACAATAAAAATATATTTCATCATCACTTGCGGTTTTTATTGTCTCATTTTTAAAACACTTGACTTTTTTACTAGTAAACCCTACAGTATCCTGATGGTTTTATAAAAACCATTTGTAGTATTAAAAAAAAAAAAACTACATTATTATGTTCACTAAGAATTACATTTAACCATACGTAAAATTAATCAATCTTCTATAAGATGACAACTTAAAATGATGAGTGCGGAGGAGAAAAAATGATGAGTACGGAGGAAAAAGATCGATATCACAGTTCAGAAAAAGAAAATAAAAAAATTTAGCATCCTCACTTCATTGCATATAGTCCACATGGTCATTGACTTTCCAACTGTTATCAAAGCCGCTCAGTACAAAGGATGTATGGTCTCATAAGCCATTCATCTACAAATAGATGATTATAACACCAGAGCACGGCTTTCCTTTCGTAGAAGGATAACAGAAAGAAAGAGCAGTAAGAACAAACGATGGAGAGCGCTAGTTCAGACGGTTAATGGAAACCAGTACTGTCTGTGTACGAGTAGTCATGGCTTCTTCTACTAGCTGAACGTGTAAGGTCGATTCTGACGTTTCAGTTTCCCTCATAGTCCTTCGAAAACACCAACTGATTACTGTGTTCCGTATTGAAGGGTATTTACACGGAATACGTTATCATGAAGGAATACACTCATAGTAGTAAAGTGTTCTGCGTACAGTAAAGGATATGAAAACTATTCCACTTAACTTTTTAAATTTAAAGTGCTGACGATACTCTTCTACTGTTTTAGTAAGTTAAGAGGAATAACATGAATATGTAGTACTTCAATAAGTAATTTAGAGACAAGGTCTGCTGAACATAGCACACATGGGGTTTCTAAAAAATGGAATGTTTCGGTTTAACGTCCCACGATTACGCCCTTTAGGCTAAGGAAGACTATGATTAAGGCAAATGAATGACGGACGAATTGGTGGAATGGGAATGTGGCAGGTAACGGCAGTACCCCGAGAAATCCACGGACACGATGTTGTCCACCACATACTTGGTCGAGGGTCGAACCAGGACCTCACGTACTAGAGGTAAGCCTACCACTGAGCCATCGTGCCCGCATCCCTCCTCTTCAGTAGGATTTGTGAAATATCGCACCAAAATATAATTCGATGACGCATCACAAATAGCAATATTTGCTCTTCTGTATACATTAGCGTATTGCAAGTGCATACGCTAATGTTTTTATTTAGTTCCTTCAGCATGTTTCGTTCATAGCTCTTATGTAAGAATCTCCTGTTTTAATTTCCCCAGTTTGCATTTCTTTCTTCTAACCAAAACGTCTGATGCTTCACGCCTTGTAATAATGCGCTTATTTCTGGTACAATCGCAGGCCATGTGGGCTTCGGACAAACACCAGTCTTCTTACTTTATGATTTTATTACTTGTAAACTATCTTACATACTTCAGCTAACAGGACATACTTACGGAATATTAAACTAAATATTATATTTAACTTTAGTTAAAAGTCAGTCTCACCTTAGGTGACGAGCTGATTACATGCCAAATCGCTTCTGTTTCAGTGCAGGAGGAAGTTTCTCTCGTAATGAAGTTGGACTAACTTCCACGACGACCATCTCATCTTTACCTAACGAACCCATGAACACCAAATGCTAGAACGAAAATTAGATTACTTTTTTATGGAAGATACACAGAGATATTAATTTGACAGCATTTTAGCAAGATACAGGAAAACTTAAAAAGTGTTTTTAGTTGTCCTTAGGAAATTTAATTTCTACCTAGTAAATTTTTATATATATGGGTCAAATCTGTGAGAAGTGTGCCAAGGCAATAATGCGTCAAAATTATAATTTCCAGCTCAGTAACTGTTAATAATTTGTTGATGTAGAAGCAAGACTTCATGAACACTGCACGCTTATGGTGATTATTTCTAGCCACGAAGCAATTTTCGAACTTGTTTCACAAAACTTATCTCACATTTGTACTTAGGTTGTTGTAATAATTAACGTTGTTTGCTCATACAATGACTCAGAATTACTAATTGCAGCGTGGCTATGTGATAACTTTCAGCAATGTCTAAACAAGAGAACCAAAATGGTGTATATCTTGCACAAGCATTTAGAGAGGTTGGAAAATGATATACTATTAAAAATCTCTCTTTTATTGGTATGTAGATTATGTTAATTATTTTCTACAATCCGTATTCCAATCATTCTTTTTTTAAAAAAAAAAAAAAAGTTGTACAGAAATACCTTGTATTTTCTGCATATATGAAAAGCGTGCATTGGCTTTGATATCCTTGGATGCTGAGAGCTTTGACTGTTTTCCCGACTTTCCATTATTGCAGATTCCAATCGTGGAATTTTGGCCTCTACTTCCGGTAATTCCTACAAATAAATAAATAAATATTAAGTACAAAGAGCATTCGAAATTATGATGTTTGTTGTGCTTTTCAATTACTATATAGTAAATATAAAACAAGGGAAGAGGGAAGCATATACCAAAAGAATAAAATGAAATAAAATCTTTAAGTTTTACGTCCCACGGTTATGCCGGCTAGGTTAAAGGATATGATGATGATGCGAAATGGAGGAAATGGTGAAATGAAGAAAGTGGGAGAAAACTGGAGAACCCCGAGAAAACCCACACACACGGTGTTTGTCCACAAGTTCACTTGGCGCGAGCTGGGATCGAACCAGGGATCCCATGCACCAGAGCCACGCTCTACCACTGAGCCACTGCGGCCTCAGCTCTGAAAAGAAGAGAAACTGCCATTATGAGATTGGGTACATGAAAGTGGAAGGGGAAGCAAGGTAAAGACAGACTAAGAAAGTGCATCTTTTACGAGGGTGTTAAAAACGAGAGACGCCTTTTTCAATAGGAGGAGTATGGTGACTCACAGGATGAAAATTTTCTTTAAAAATACCTAACGACACAAGTGAAAAGCGAAACCTTCTAGCAATACTAATATAAATTTCTCGATTTGCGGAAAGAAGTCGTCCTTCATTGACTTTTAACCAAATTTTTAACATTGTTATGCGAAAATTTCACTATAACTCAGAAACCTTGTGTAGTAGGTCAAGTCTATTTCATGCAAAGTTCGATGCACTTAAATTTTATTCATTTATTTATTTATATTTTTAACTAGCAGAATACCAGGTCCTCGCACAGGGAGAATACGTTTCATTTTGGACACAAAGTGCTGAATTTGGATTTAAACGGCATCGGAAGTGTCACTATTCATCTAACA
This sequence comes from Thermobia domestica, assembly GCF_964235325.1. Lineage (NCBI taxonomy): Eukaryota > Metazoa > Arthropoda > Insecta > Zygentoma > Lepismatidae > Thermobia > Thermobia domestica. The sequence continues at coordinate 73,987,500 of NC_137471.1, read as the reverse complement.
GGCCCGAAAACTATGGATTCGACATTAATACCGGTCATTTTCGATCATTTTTAAGTATCTCCACCCTCTTTCTGCCCTAAGTTGCACCGTCAAAGTGAAATGATAAAAACCATCCCAAGCCCGAACCTCATCTAGGTTAAAAATTTGATCGAGATCCGTCGGGTGGTTCAAGAGTTGTTAAATCACTAACATAGTCACTTTCATTTATATATATGTTTATTTATTTTGGGTGCGAAAACATGAAATCCAAAATCTGATATCCTATAACTCAGGAACATAAATTCCTGTACACCACAATATTTCATAAGCTTGTATTGCATGCAGGTCAAGGGCCACCATGCTACATTTGATCCAGATCGGGTGAGTTCGGTTCATGTTCTTGTCTTCGCAAATTTTGGCGATAAATTTAATAAACTATAATTCGGAAAGCAAAAGCTTGTACATCATATTTCATATGCGTATTAAGCTTGTCAAGGTCTACTACAATGCCAAGTTCGATCCAGATTGGATAAGTTCGGTTGAATTCGCATGATATATCGTCGGCGTTCAGGCAGAAGACACCAACTCCAAAAACATACGAATGGAGTTAGGTGCTTCTTCCAGTACGACAATGATACACAAGGTGAAATACACGATGTTCTAACATTGTCATGCTACATGTAACAGGTGAAATTTTAATGCTAAGCGTGGTTATCTTTAGCGTAACAATGCCATCTGCTACATCTAGCCTCATAATACGTATTACAACGTCGTACATTTCACCTTGTACATACGAAACTCTGTACTGGAAGAAGTACTAGCTTCATCTCTATGTTTTTGAGTTAGTGACTTCTGCCTGATGAGGCTAGATGTAGCAGATGGGATTGTTATGCTACGTAAAACCACGCTTAGCAACACAATTTCACCTGCTAAATCTAGCCTGACAATGTTAGAACGTCGTCTATTTCACCTTGTGTATAGTTATCGCACCAGAAGAAGTATCTAATTCCATTCGTATGTTTTCGGAGTTAGTGATTTCTGCCTGAACGCCGACGATATATTTTTGATATTTATACATTTTTTTAAAAAAATTATTTTTCAGGAAAGGAAAATAAGGAGGAAGAAAAATAATAAAAGCTAGCAAAACAAATTCACATGACGCTGGAGAAAAGAAAAAAATCGCTTAGTGAAAAAAAAAGTCACCGTTTACCCTGGTCATAATGAAGGATACAAATTAAAGATGAAAAGTAAATATACTTTGCATTATAGTAAGAAAAGGGAAAGACGAACAACAGCGCTACGTAAGTATGAAATGTAAGTAAAAATGGAATGTATAAAATTATGTGAAATGAACTGTAGACAGTGTAACAAGAACAGTTTCCACACTGAAATTCTGATATTGGTTTGGCGTGGGAGACCCGGGTTCGATTCCCGGCGGGAGCTCATGTGGTTCGGATTCCACGTTAATCAGTAGGTCCACGTCTCATATAGCCTCGCTGCTGAAAGGGACGCTAAACTAAAATCAACTCAACTCTGATATTGGTTTCCCATAATTTCTATGACTAAGTAAATTTTCTCCGCCTCCCGTGCGAAAAACGCGTACGCTAACCATATAGACACGAGGAGCTCACTAGAAATATATAAACATGAGTGGAAATTTTTCGCCCTTGTTCCTCTCTCAAACTTGTTGGTTGACTTATATTTAACTCTAACAGTGAGCAGAGATACTACATACAATGAGACCTACAGTTTAAAGAGGTATCTGAAGCAGTGTAGTGCGTTCTCCCATCGCGAGTTAAGCTTTTCGTAGTTATATGATTAACCTATGAGCCTTTGTTGCTGGAGAGTTCGGGTTCGATTCCTGATAAAAATTTATGTGGTTCGGATCACATCGTAAGCTGTAGATCCACCTGGAGCTGAAGTGACTCAATGATAAAGCGCTCACCTCTGGTGCATGGGGTAACTGTTTCGATCCCAGCTCGCGCCAAGTCAACAATGTGATGGACAAAAACTGTGTGCGTGGGTTTTCTCGGGGTTCTCCCGTTTCCTCCCACTTTATTCATTCCACCATTCCATTCATTTCTCATCATCACAGTCTCCTTTAGCCTAGCAGGCATAATCGTGGGACGTAAAACTAAAAGATTTCATTTCTTTTTTGTAGATCCACCTCTCCCATATCCTTACTTCTGAAAGGGACGCTAAACTCTAATCCAACCACTGGTAACTGAACTCAAAAACTCGTTCACCAAGGATTTATGCATTAGCCACTTTCTTTATTAGTTTATTTTAGGGATGAGGAAAACCGGCTTTTATACCAGTTATAAAAACCGGAAACTGGTTTCTAGAAAAACCGACATTTCGGTTTTCTCCAAAACCAACTTCCGTGAAAACTCTTGGAAAACAAATAAAACTATTTCTGTGGAAACGGAATCGGTTTCCGGAGAACAACGAAACACTATTCAGATCAAAAATACAACTAATTTTGAAAAAAAAAAAAAAAAAAAAAAAGCCGGAACAGGTTTTGAAGAAAACCGAAACAGTTTTTTTGAAAATTTTCAAGAAAACGGATTCGGTTTTTCTAAAAACCAAAAACAGAAAAACCGGTTTCTGTGCCCACCACTAGTTTATTTTCAAGCAAAACCTGAAGCACTAAATGTACACACTTTAAAGTGTATGTAGATGGAAGGCAATCTTGGTTTCTATGACCAGAAGTGTACAATATTTCAGAAGCAAGACTGCCTAACAGACCATCGAAATAGACTGATAAATGGCAATGTAATTAATTATTTTACATATTTGAAATTGTGATTCCTGAAAATATGTTCCCTGCCTAAATAATAAACAAGTTGAGCTCGCCATTTTACGGCGTGCTGCACTAACATTTGCTATGTGACCAGAAGCTGTCAACGAGGTGTTTATGCACTGCACGGCACTTATAAATCTGTTCCTTTTTATTTCCTTGATGTCTTATTTTTCCTCCTACTTTTATTCTCCGAGAACAGGTCTCCTAGGGAAAGTCGAAATTTTGAAAGTATATGGCATTTTCAGGAAACAGAATTTCAAATAAGTAAAGTAATTATTAAAATTCCTTAAGTGTTAGCACATTGTATGCAATTAGTTACCTTATTCTTGTCTATAACACATATTGTGTTATCATCCTGAAGAATAATTATATCTTTATTTCGTGGGTCGAAAACTATATTACTGATGGCATACGGCCTGATCAGCCATTGTTTCGGATGCCTGACATCTAATTCCCGTGAGAAATCTGTGTACTTTTTCAAATGTAGATTGTACTCAATAATCTGAAAGGAAAGGAAAAAAATCGCATGAAAACGATATAAATACGACTGCACCTTAATTTAAAATTAACTCGTTCCAGAAAGCTAGTCATATCTTGATTTGAATTTAAGATAATGGAGATTTGGTTATTTTTTACCACACTTCACACACACACACACACACTATATATATATATATATACAAAGTGATTCTTTATAGGGCTTACAACTTCAATCAGTTATAATTCTTTATTGGATTCTCATACAGATTTGGTTTATATGTCATTATACTGCAAAACACTTCAAGTTTGACTCACGCAGTGAGTAGCTGCGGAGTTGACCACACGCGGCGCCACCGGTCAGTCACTGAAAATGGACACTTTCGCTGGTGCGGAAAGAGCTAAGTGCGTGTTTTGGCTTGAAGAAACAAAGTTTCGCACACAATACGGCAAGGAACCACCCAGCAAGCCAGAAGTGTACAAATGGCACCAGACATTTGTTGAAACAGGTTGTTCTGTGCGACACACAAAGCCTCCAGAGCGCTTACCCGTGACTGACGATGTGGAGGAAACAGTTATAGAGAATTTGTTTTGTCCGCATTCCTCTAAAATCTACACGACGTGCATTACAAGAAACTGGTATCCCTTAGACCACTGTTTGGCGTGTATTGCGTAAACATTTGTCCATGAAGCCATACAGACTGTCCTTGGTTGAAGCACTGAGTGAAGCGGATAAACATACACGACATGAATTTTGTGTTACCAGGTTGAATCCATTAGTTGTGATGAGTCATTCTTGAACAATGTGGTATTCAGTGACGAATCAACTTTTCACCTTTCCGGCCGAGTCAACACACACAATTGTCGTATCTGGGGCACGTAAAACCCACATACGCACGAGGAGCTGGTTCGTGACAGTCCCAAAATGAACGTGTTTTGTGCTGTTTCCGGAGCAAAGGTGTATGGACCATTCTTCTTTGCTGAGAGCACCATCACCGGCATCGGCTATCTTGATATGCTCCAGAACTTCCTTGTTCTACAGTTAGATGAAGATGACCACGATGGCCGCTTATGGTTGCAACAAGATGGCGCCCCGCACTACCTGATAGACGTAAGGAAATTTCCTGATAAGCATTTCCCAGATAAGTGGATAGGTTGCGGTGGATTAATTTCCTGGCCGCCATGGTCTCCAGATTACACGCGGACGTTGCCCCCGAAATGCTGGCTACTGTTTGGCAGGAAATCGACTTTTGTTGGGGTGTCCAGGATGACGGCAAGTGCACACATTGAGCCATAAGGGATTTGTCACATTTGAAGATTTTTTTTTCAGTATAATAACATATAAACCAAGTCTGTGTGGGGTTCCAATAAAGAATTACCCTGTATATATATAAACATATATGAAATTGTATTTTATGCAGAATTTATATTGACAATCAAAAATAATAGAGTACAGTAAAAAAATATCTACGTATCGATGTGAATAAGATAAGTAAAGATGCTTTTATGCAAATTAAGGGAATAAGTAAATGCAAGCAACAAAAAGTATTGTTGCAGGTAAAATAGTGGAAGCAGAATATTAACTTCCATTAACAAACAAAGGACAAAATATTTATTGAATTAAATGAATACATATTGCACCTCGGCTAGAATACCGCCACAACTCAAACGTTCAAGTTGTGGGAAATTAGCGTTATTAATTAGAGTTGCAAGAAAGACGTAATTCAAATATGACCTCTAAATAAGACTTTAGTAACATTGGATAACAAAAGTAAACCACTCAATGTGTATTATACTTTAAAAATCTCGTCTTATCTAACTTTTGGTCTCTTGGAGTTATAACCTTTTCAGTAGATGGGATTAAGGCTAACCACCGTGAATTCAACAAAAATGCAGAATAAACACTATGAAAGTATTACTTGCATATATTTATTTATAATTTAACAGTAGGGCTTATTTAATAGTATGATCTTTCCAATGAAAAAAGTAGAATAACTTGACTCTCTGCATAGTATTCATATTTAGGGGGAATTTTGCTTTACGAATTTTGGAAGATACAACGAAACTCCAGTTGTGACTCAGTTTTCTTTACTTTACTTTACTTTCTTTTCTAAAGTAAATACCACAGACTCATTAATATAAATTATACTAAACACAATAAAGTTCATTACCTTTTGGTCTGCGTACACTACTACTAGGTGATTGGTTTCAGGGTGAATAGACATTGCAGTTGGTTCACATTTGTATTTCGGTAAAACACAGATATGCTGAAAAAGAAAAGAAAAATATAATACATTTTTTAAAAATATAATTAATTAGTAGACTTTCTATCTAAGTGGAATACTAACAGCTATTTTATTTTGTATTACAATGGAATTTTAGTCACTTTATGAACTCGACATTTTATCATTTTTTCAAAGATCACAGCATTTTCTCCTAATGAAGCTACCATTACATAGCTTACTTCTAGTTAGTTTCATTTTTGATAGACAACCGTTTACTCTTATGAAAATATCACGGATTGATTCTGTAGTTTGACACACTTACTTTGGGCCTAAATATGACCAAAATAAAAAAGTAATAACAATATCAAAAACATGAAACAGACTTTAGTAAAAGTAGTAGTAGCCATAATCGCTGTAACTAACCAAAGTTAAGATATAATGCATAATGCAAACAAGAACAATAAACAAATGCGGTGTATTAAAAATAGGCTATAAAAATGAAATAGCTCATTGCGTTTTACAATTTTCAGTACATTAATGATAATTAAACTACAAGAGAAAATCTTTGTACTAGCTGAACTATTATTTCTTTGTAATTCAACTTTTATCAGTATTGTCAAATCTGAAAACAAATATGGTACAAACTACAGAACTGTACGTAGCTCTGTCAGTTATTTTTGTTAACAAAGTTACTTATAATAAATAGTATCCCATTCTTTATTTAAATTTTCTCTGTGTTAAAATCTGGATTTTTAATGCGAATGAAAAGTGATTCGAAAGTGTTCCATTCAATTTATTTCTATGATCATAACACTGGTAAAAAAAAAAAAAAATAAAAAAATAAAATAAAATAAAAAAAATAAGAAAAACGATAACAACTGAAATACTGAAAGAATTTCGTCTTGAAGCTGAATTATTTCGGAAGATTCCTTATTTAAAGCTCGGAGCCATTCATACTTAATATTTATCATTCATAGCATCTAAAAATACCGAAATTATCAGCTCTAATCATAACATTGGACATCGCAATGAATAACTTTTTTTTTTTTTTTTTTTTTTTTTTTTTTGATACGACCATCATCATAGTACAACAGATCTTATTTTTAAGGTTAATTCAGACCATCTGTTAAACGCAAATAAAATGATATTTTCAAAATAATATTTTGCATTCGATAGGCTAAGCAATGACCGTCACCGTAAATTTCGCCAAAATTTAATGCTTTGATATGGACAACACATCCTCTAGACTAATGTTGAGTATCTTCATCCCATGTGCCATAGATAACATAGATGAGTCAAAATTTGAATCTTTTTTCAGTAGTTCGGCCATTCCAAAGTAACGGACGTGACATTCGAATGGCTATTTGATGCCACCCCAGAGTAAAAAATGGTACATACCAACTAAGAAAACCTTCATTCGATAGATAACAATGTATTCTGCATACAGTTTTATTCGTATATTTATTGAAAGAAAGCTACATGTATATGTAGGCATTGGAACAGTGGTAACGGACATGACTCGCACGGAAACAGGAGTGCTACATATGTTTACAATATGCTACATCTTTGTGGTTTTAATGCACCTGCGATAATGCCATTTTTCTCCTATGGATTGCTTAAAGTATTAATCAACTTAACGGACGTGACCAATGAAAGTAACGGATGTGACAAGTACAATTTTATTATATCCAACTCTTCAGTTAACACATGAATGTATCATCGAACAATAAATTTGATGTTTACTGACAGGTAAGTAGATTCCTTCCTGTTTTATTGTAGCAAAATTTATTTAAGCTTAATACGAGGGTCCTTCACTTTTTATGTACAAAAAAGGAAAGAAAAAACGAGAATATTCAACATATCTGTCAACAATACTGACAGTGAGTGTTGATTAAATATTTCAAATAATATAACATTACCATTTACAATATAATGAAAAGAATGTCATGAGAAACTGCAAAATGAAAAACAAACATCAATCATCGTCACTACTATAAACATCAGTGTACCTTACATGCTGATGTCTTGGAAGATGCTAAAAATCAACCTCATCTTCAAATACATGTACCTTTATCAACTTAAAAAGAACAGTTCCACTAATAAAAATATGGTGTTTGTCACAGTTGAAAGTGGTGGAAACGAAGCAAGCCATGAATTGTTAACTGTGAACTCCAGCGTGCATTCAAAAGTACCTTGTATCCTTTAGCGTCTTCCTTGGGCACGTAAACGAGGTAGATGTTCGTGCAAATCTCCTCAGCTGCGCAATAATACTCGAAAGCAGAATTAGCACTTACAGATTTAGCTAAAATTCTTCTCCAAACTAGGTTTTTCAAACTCCCCCCGTAGCATCTACACGCCCTTTACCGTGCGAAGCTGCAAAGGTATTCCATTCAAAAATCAAACATGAATACCTAAGTCCTCTTCAAACTAACGTAAGTTGCACATTATATATTTGTTTCTGAATTTTGACATAGCATTATCCGAGAAAATCATTTAAAAAGTCACTTCTGAAACTCGTAATCTAATAAAATTTCCAATTACTTTTAGAAAAGTCCAGACATTGCACTTTGAATGAGTCATGTAAAGATGCAAACAAAATGTAATTAAGAGTAGGTAAAACACTTTCTTCAAACATGTAGCTTAAAATGTGTCAAGTCCGTTACTCTCAAAACACCAAATTAAAGCAATTTGCAGGCTTCTAAATTTCTGCAAAGGAAATTCCACGAAAACTGATTGAAAATTTTCTGATCGTCTGTTAAACATTTATGTAAACTTTTTTATTTTGGTAACGGACGTGACATCAAAATCCCTAGGTTTTCAGTTAACGCAGAAGCCACTGCAACCTAAGTTCTGCAATAAAATAATACTCAATCACAAGTGGAATAATGTTTACACATTTATAGATGTAGTATGTTACATAACTGTTAATTTTAACGTTATGACAACTTACGAAAAACTGTTCTGCAAGTGTCAACCCAGCATCAGTACTCAAACTCCTATTTCAATCGCTCATAAAACCACTATTTCCTACTATGACAAGTTTATTTTGCTGCATCAGTAAAATTTACACATTTTTCTATACAACCGAAGAAAAAATGAAATGAAATCTTTGAGTTTTACGTCCCACGGTTATGCCGGTTAGGCTAAAGGAGACAGTGATGATGAGAGATGAGTGAAATGGTGGAATGAAGAAAGTGGGAGGAAACGGGAGAACCCCGAGAAAACCCACGAGCACGGTGTTTGTCCACCACAAAGTTCACTTTATACAACCGAAGAAATGGTTTCATTTGTAAATATTTTCCAGTTTTTGACTTGATTGGTTTCAAATTTTCTGGAATGGCCGAGTTGCACTGGTCAACATTTTAACGAGAGCATCAGTGTGAGCCAAAGTGATGCTAAGGGTAGTATGTATTCTTATAAGCATGGGGACCGCCGGTTCGAATCTTCCAAAAAGCGTGGTCTTAAAAATAATGTCAATACATTTTTTACATTGCCATTAATACTTTTCTTAGAGAAAAGAAAAAAAAATATAAGATTAAATCAGTTACTTTTATTTTGGATTTTGAAATGTATAACCGAAGGATGTAATGTATTAAATAATACGATTTCAAGAATATATTCAAAATATACAAGAAAAAAAAACTGAAGAGAAAGCAAAACTATTCTTAAGAGTAAGGTAGTCCAAATTCGACTGTGTACTGGGAAATCAGTGATATCCGAATTTTTCACCCATTTTCTAATACATTAAACAAACCCTTGGCGTAACGGACTATTTGTGAGCCCTGTCCCTAGCAGGCGCATCAAGAGCTTTGTAGACCTAGTGGCCATCACATCCTGTTTTTGCATGACTGCCCAGTTTGCCTCACGACGCTGGATCCCGAAAATTGGGAAGCACCGGCCGGGAATCGAACCCGGACCACGCGGACATGAACCCAACACTCTAACCACTACACTACAGTGTTCCCTTTTTCAATACATCACCTTATTTACTATTACAATATTTCTTAGACTTTTACAAAGTTTACGATACAGATAAAAAAATATTATTTAAAAAAAAATGATTATTTATGTATTTAATTCCTTACGAATATCCCGACCAGCACTGAATCAAGAAAATTAAATAGTTACTAACAGTGCAAATTAATAAGCGATTCTATTAACCCTTCAACTACTAATTAATGAATTCTCACCTTTTCTTTGTCGATGGACCATATACCTATATTACTATCATGATCTGCAGCAACAAGATATTTACAGTCTTTGCTCACTGCAAGCAAATGAATTGTGTCCGTAAAATCTGAAAAGAAAGTAGAGCAATCTCAGCAGGCAAAAATTTATGTCAGTTTAAGTCAGAATTACTTTAGATTGATAAGTTCTTATTTTCATATGTGAAATATGAATATAATCAGAAAAGATTTCTCTCTGTACTGAATTCGATACATTCTACCGTTTGTCTTTGCTTTTACAAGTATTTATACTCTGTGTTTAAGAAGTGATTAGTCAACTGTTAATAGTACATACAAAAAGTGTCTATTGAACTAATATCATCGCTCCACATTTAAAATATCTTAACCTAAATTGGCATCACAATTTAAAGGAAAAGTTTACACGAAAAGCTAAGTCTTTTCACTCCGACTGAATAGTTTCTAACCAATTGTTCATGACAACTTCAAACAATTTCTGAGTGAGCTTTAAAAGCGCTTTATGAATAAGTTCAAATAGCGTATTTCATGCTCAAGTACGAAATGTTTATTTATTTATATGTATAGTTCCAGAAACAATGCGTTGGTAATTTTACACCGAAACATGTAACAACAGTTTGAAAAGAAAAGAAGAAAAAAATCATTATCAAAATGTAACAATAATAATAATACAAAAGAATAACAATATATCAAGGGGAAAAAATTAAAAAAATATTTACGTAAAATACTTAAAAATTAATTTTGCTCAATGTCAATCGGGAACTTCTTTCAGAGGTAAAGATGTCTAAGGTAGGGTCAGTAGGAAATCAGTAGGAAGCCTGAACGTGGGCGACCTTTGGACTATTCCAAGTTTGAACTTCGGAACATAGAATTGTGTCAATGGGTACTCTGAAATTGAGTGTGAGAAGGAGTTGAGATTGACAGCTTAATTTTCCGTTTACTATTTTATGTAGAAACACTTTTTTTTTTTTTTTTCGTGAGAGTAATGTATAATGCTATATTGAGTGTTCTCATATGCTACATTGAGTAGTTTTATTACTTGACATACGTAACGTTGGGGAACTGGGGACATACGTAACTTGACACATGAACAATGGGGAAAAAGAAGTTGAGAATAGCGTTTGGCTTGGAAACGTATGTGGGGCAAGCCACAGACCAAATGGGATAGTATTCCACTACAGAAGAAACCAAGGCCTTGTGATAAGTAGCTAGCGTCGTGAAATTTTGATTAAATCTGTATAGCATTTCTAACATTCGTATAATTTTTATTTTTATTTTATTTTATTTATTTATTTTATTTTATTTATTTTTTTGTAACAGCGGTAACATGTTTCCTGAAGAAATAAGGGGAAAGAAGAAGAAATGGGACAGAGACTAAAGTACTGGGTGATCTAATTCACTATAATCCATTATAATCAATCGCATCGAATGCTTTTAGTTTTAGTATATTCTTTCCTTCGGTTTACCCCAACAAAGAAACTTTTTTGGTCATTTTATAAAAGCATCGTTTCTAGAGGTTTTCTTTTACGGTTATTATTTTGAATTTATAACTAACATAGTCATTTATTACCATAAGAGTAAAACTACTATTTTGTTGAATTCTAATATAAGTCTAACATCTGACGGCGAATTCTCACACTTGATGCGCTCAGTTAAGTGAGAGAATAAAAATAACTACTCACAAATGCACAAATAATAATAATTTGACAGTACAATGATGCACTAGAGCAAAAGTTATGTCAAAATGTTGTTTATCATTGTGTTACGTCTCTGTACAAAATTTCAAAGCTCTAATTAGTATGCAAACGCATGAAATTAAAGTTCTACGATTTAACTCAAGCAAACAAAGAGAAAAGTAACGTATTTAAAAAAATTGCACTAAGAAGGTACTTTTCCTCGTTCTCGCATGTGAACGTGACAACTGCTTTCCAGTATTCACACATGTGATATGTTTTAATCGCTAAAAATGCATTAAGAGATATTTATTTATTAGTTACTTCTATAAACAAGTACAGATGGTGATCAGAAAAATGGAAACACCTGTAGTTGGCAACACGTCAGATGTATGGGTTGGCAGTAGTGCCGTGGCGCCCGCAGCGCCGGACCGCTGGTGGTGGTGTGTTAGGTCGGTCTCCATACTACGTCAGGCGCAGTGGAAGAGCAGTGTCCAGTGGCTGCAGCAGACGGAGGTAGTGTAAAATGGGAGACCTCTCAGATTTTCAAAGAGGGCAAATTGTTGGTGCGCGGTTGTGTGGAGTGAGTGTGACGGCAGTGGCTACTGTGTTAGGTGTGTTGCGTGGGACAGTGTCGAAGGTGATGACGGCCTACACAACACACGGGAAAACCACATCGGGAAAGCGGAACAGTTGGCGGAAGAAAATCATGAGTGACAGGTCACGCCGGATATTAAAGCGCATTGTCACGCAGAACCGTCGTGCCACTGCGGAGCAAGTGACGGAGGAACTCAATCAGATCCTCCCCCACCCTGTTTCGACAATCACAGTCCGCCGCGAATTACATGACATGAACTTACGGGGTTGTGTTGCACGGGCCAAAACGCTCATCAGGGACCATAACACTTTCGCACGCCGCAAATGGTGCCACGACCATGCAACTTGGACCGTTGAGGACGGGAAACGTGTGATATGGTCGGATGAGTCATCCTTCACCCTATTCACAACCACGGGCCGTGTTTGCGTGTGGAGAACGCCCAAAGAAGCTTATGATCTGCAGTGTCTCCGCCCAACTGTGAAACATGACGGCGGCTTGGTGATGCTGTGGGCCGCCACATCATGGTTTTCATTGGGTCCTGTGGTCACACTTAGCGGACGAATCACTGCCAACGATTATGTCGTAATTTTAGGAGACCACTTGCATCCTATGGTCCGGATGTTGTTCCCGGACAATGACGCCATCTTCCAGGATGATAATGCACCCATTTACACAGCTGACGTTGTTGCAGCGTGGTTTGAGGAACATCGGGATGAAGTTCAACATCTCCCCTGGCCCGCCCAATCCCCAGATCTCAACATAATTGAACATCTGTGGTCCGTCTTGGAAACACGACTCCGGCGACGATTTCCACCTCCATCCTCTCTCACAGAACTGGCCGATGTTCTGCACGAGGAATGGTGTAAAATTCCACTTGCTACCATTCACGACCTCTATGCCTCCATCCCACGTCGCATCAAGGCTGTTCTGAAGGCGAAAGGTGGCTCGACACCATATTAATCTGGTAAGTTGCAATTTCGTTCAGGTGTTTCCATTTTTCTGATAACCATCTGTATATAGAAATTAATAATTTACTTACGTTGGGACGCAGTTGGTTCGAATGTGTATAAAAGAACAGGATCTATCAAGTCTAACTTTACTATCTGAAGGGTTCTTTCTTTAGTTGCTATTACTACTCGTTCATTATCAGGCATAAACAACAGCCTTTGTGCTAGAGTGACATCTGAAGGAAGTCCAGTTACTTTTTGCAGCTGAATCGTTTCAGAATCCTAAAAGTAACAAAATAAATCTATGTTAAAAATTACGAAACTATATGAAATATTACATAATTATGAAATATGCTTTATTTCAGGCAAATGCAGAGTATGTTATGAGCAGTGCCGGACTGGCCACGTTGGCTACTTGGCAATCGCCAAGGGCCCAAGGTCTGAGGGGCCCTGCAAGGATCACGAGCAGCAGGACCTATAGGCCTTTGTCGAAGTTTCGCGATGCGAAATGCTTTCTAGAGTCTTTCTACCAAAAAGGTTGCGGAAACCTAAGTTTGTCTTTCCAAAAGAAGTCTTCACGGCCCCCTTGCTCATATCAGTACGGCCTCGTGAGCCACTAAAACTTCGTACTTAGCAAAGACCCCGTCTAGTCCGTAACCGTTAATTTTATATATATGGGTGGCGGGGCTTTGAGGACCCACGCCAAGGGTCCTCAACTTGGCCAGTCCGACACTGGTTATGAGGAGACAGATGTCTCAATAGGAAGTAACATACTCTGCTAAGGAAGTAGAGGACTGCTAAGAAAAAGTCTATATATGTTGTTTAGATAAGTAGGTAATATGTAGAAGTGATCGCAAATGGAACATCTGAAGTATAGCTGAAAACTGTGTATTTAGATAACCACATAGATCAGGGATGGCTAACGCGTCGACTGCGGTTTACTAGTTGACTGGCAAGTCTTGAGAGGTATCTCGCAATGATCTGTGTTCATACTGTCTGTATCGATCATTTTTATTGTTGTATGATCTCCTCAAGCAGGCTAACGAACAGATAAGTAGATTGCTAGTGAATTCTGAAATGAAAAATAGTCCTCAGTTCTAAAAGGGTGGGCATGTCTGATATTGAGACTTATGAGTAGAGACCGGATGTTAGGAAAAATGCCTATTCTTTAATATTAAAGATATGAATCTCTTTTTAAAGTTTATATAGGAGATTGCAGTTTCAATTTAAGCTAAGTTTATTTTTGCCTATTTTGCGCATTTTGCCCCTTTCTGCCTAAATAATTGCTTTAGTGCCTAATGTTGCCTATTCTGAGCATTTTTTTCAAAATAAAATTTTATTGGGAAAAATATACAATTAGTGTTTCAAGAAAGGATTCTGCCTCTTCCGAGAAATATAAGTGCTGTTTGTAGCGATAAGATGCCGTAAAACTCAGGACTGTTATGTATACTGATAAGTGCTGTACAATCACCCACTGACTATTATAATTCCATTAATTGGAGTCCAGGTACTTATGTGGATGACTGTACAACTTTGGATTGTTGTGTGTACTGATAAAGTGTATAAAATTTGGACTTATGTGTAGTGATAAGTGCTGTATAGAATGCATTTACCAAATATACATGGAATACATGTCAAGCTTCGCTTTTCTATATACAGTAAAAGAAGATATTAACAAACAGGTATGCTTCAATATTCTTTGAACATTGTCTATGGTTTGAATTTATTTTTTAATTCTATTGAATATTTATCTTCATGATTTCGAGTTATTTTAGTACCTATTTTATTACCTATTTTTCAGGTTTTTAATGCCTAAACATCCGGCCATTACTTATGACTAAATGTCAGACTGTATTTAGGTAACAATATAGATCATCGGTGAACTACTCGTCAATCGTGGTCTACTAGTCGACTGACAAGTCTTGAGAGGTATCCCGCAGTGATCTGTGTCATACTGTCTGTATCGATTTTTTTTTTTTTTTTTTTTTTTTTTTATTGTTTCCTCTAGTGCACAAGTGAGCAGATAAGTAGACCGCTAGCGATTTCTGAAATGAAAAGTAGCTCTAAATCCTAAAAAGTTGGCCATTTCTGATATAGATTGTTATCAGAAAAAGTCAGGACTTGAAGACTTGGATATAAGGTGTATATTCACAATATATTAATACAGGAAGGTCGGATCAAGTGGTGTAGGTTTATTAGTAGCCTCACTTATTCACTCCATGGCCTATACAACCAAAGGTTCAATGTCACATTCACGAAAGCTCTTCACTGACTTCTGTTCTTAGCCACTGGATCCAACTTCTACTTTGTATTCTTATTTCTGGAGATCCGCCTTACAATTATCCTCTCATCTGCGAGTAGGCCTTCCTAGATCTTTCTCCGATTGGGTTTCCAGTTAAAATTTGGAAGTTTTCTTTTTTTTCTTTCTTCTAGTCTGGCTACATGACCTGCCCACCTGAGCCTCCTACACTTGGTCTTAACGAAGTTTGGTACACGGTATAAATTATGCAGTTCCTCGATATGAAGTTTCCCCACTCCCGTCCTTCTTGGGTTGAATATTCGTCTCAGGATTTTATTTCCAATTACTTTCAGTCTGTATTCTTCTCTCAAAGTAAGCAACCATGTTTCGTACCCATACATTACAACAGGGATAATTATCATTATGTTTTAAGCTTTAAATTCTTCGACAGAATTCGCGAAGACAAAACAGTTTAAACTGAACAATAGCACAAATTCCCTGCTTTTAGTCGACATTTAATTTCTTCGTGGATATGGTTTCGGTACATTAATGTGGATCCTAATATTTGAAAGTATACACTTTGTTGAAAGTAGTATTTAATATTTCAACGTATCCCTAATTTGCAGTATTATGCTAACGGCGAATTTCTATATGTATTTGATTTTCTCAACATTCATTTCTAAACCCATGTCATTGCAACTTTTTAATAAAATCTCTGCATCTCTTTCTATTGTCCTTATATCATTACCTATTAGATTTACATCATCAGCATAAGCCATAACCTGGTAAATATCATCTAGCAATAGGCCCCGTTTGCTATCTTTGATTTTCCTTATAGCGTATTCCAGAGCGAAACTAAATAATAACAGCTCTAACACATCTCTTTGTTAAGGCATTCTCGATATGAAAGCTCGTGGAGAAGTATTTTCCTATTCGAACTTTACTTTGGGAATTCATTCAAACACATTTTAGTTAATCTATCTTTTCTAGTATACCAAATTCAATAAGATTCTTCCTTGTACAATGCTGCCCTTCCAACCGATTCGTAAGTCTTTCTGAAATCAATGAATATTTGATGAACCGGTATTCTGTTCTGATTTGGGGTATTCTATTTCCATTTCTTTTCGAGTATTTGATCAATGGTAAATATCAGTTTAACGATTTTGCCTGAATCCGCGCTGATAAGCTCCAACAATTTCTTCTGCGTATGAGGTCAATCTTGCGAACAGAATGTTTGAGAGGATTCTATAGGATGTTGACAAAAGAGAGATGCCTCGATAATTATTACAATCAGTTTTGTCGCCTATCTTGTGAGTTAGACCAATGAATAATTCTTTCCACTCTTGTGGCAATTCCTCTTTGTTCCAGATGACGAAAATGAGTTTGTGTACCTCGTTCTACAATTTTACTTCTCCAGCTTCGTCCACACTGGAGATTTGTGTTTCTTTATACCAATTTCTATTTCTGTTCAACAGGGTTGGCTGGTTTAAACCAGCTGTTTTTTTCAAAAAAAAAAAAAAAAAAAAAAAAAACAATTGGTTTAAACCAAAAAACGAAAATTGTTCGTAAAACTGTAAGTGTTAGTAAAATCTTGATGAACACACATTTGTGGGTTATCACGTTTCACTCCCGTATATTATTCGTATTATATCCAGACATAAATTCCCCATTCATTACTCAAAAAGATTATACTACAAAAGCAACTTTTTTTTTTTTTTTTTTTTTTTTAGCTGTTTATAAATGTTGTTATGTAATTGCAATCAAAGAAAAATTCTAAATATTGTTTCGTTTTAATGTTTACTATTGATAATATACATCGAAATGCCGTACTTTATGTGTGTGTGTGTGGGGGGGGGGGTCATACAGACCCCACGAGAGGCATTTAGTGAAATGAGAAGTATCTTTGGTATCTATTTATGTATAAATGAGTCTGAGCCAAAGTGGACTCAAATAATTCGTATCTTTATTCACTTTTCTTACTGATATGCAAATTAAGTCGTTGTATTTCTTTAATTTGGACCAATAAAAGTCGTTGTTACTAACTTGAACTAAATTAGTTCTTCTGTTCTCCGTAGTACTTTGAAATTGTCTATATGTAATTCTGTATAATGGTTTCACTTGTGCAACTGTTTATCTTTTTGTCCTTCTGAAATGACTCTTGACAGTTAGTTATATTAAGAAGCATGTAAAGATCAGTACAACGTATTTTTATCAGGATTCCTTCGTGAGTGAGTCGGCAGACGTATCGCATTTGTGGCCAATTAGTCCTGGTTCCGAGTTCAAATGGAGGACAATTTCTCTGATGTAACTCGAGAAGCGGTTTTTATTCTGCTTTAAGCTTATGTGACCCCTTCCAGCATAATCCGGTTGTTGCATAATAACATCAAGGCGAAACAAACTTATTTCTGTCCATATATGATATGAATATATGGAGCAAATTATTTAAACCAAAAAAACCTGGTTTAAACCAAAAAAAACGTTTTTTTTTTAAATAAAAACCATGGTTTTTATTTATTTTTTTTAAAATAAAAACCATGGTTTTTGCCAACCCTGCTGTTCAATTATGATCTGGAATTACAATTAGGATTCAGTTCTGTGGTGTGTACTTCACTTTCTCCACGAACATTATTATTATTATTATTTATTCATTGACTGCATATTAAGCAAATCATCGAAGAAATCTTTCCATCTATTCAAAGTACTATTTGTGTTCGTAAGAATCATTCCGTCCGCTTTCTTTAATAGCCTTTCTTAAATTCGTTGATGCCCTTATACATATCCCGAATGTTTTTGTTTTTACTATTATCTTCAAGTTCAATAGCTTTGGCTTTCAAAAAAATCATGTTTCTTTGTTCTAAAAGTTTTGGAAGTTTCCCAACTAATGTCAACGAAATTTTCTCCCAATATGTCATTTGGATTTTGTAACCAAAGCAATTTTGCCTATTTTCTTTTCTCTACTAGTTTAGTGCGTTTTTTGTCGAACTATCGTTCATTCCAACATATTTCCGTGTGGCCCAATTTCGGTTCGGAAGATCGTGGAACAAGATGATTCATGTGGGATAACTAGCTTGTATTGCACGACAATGCACCGTGAACCGTGCCAACGTGCCACAGCCATTGAAGTACAGACATTTTTGTCAAAAAGAAAAAAGTAACGTTTCGACCATTCACCGACCTGGCCCCAGCAGACTATTTCTTGTTTCCAACGGTCAAAATGACGTTGAAAGGAAAACATTTTGACTCAATTTCGGACATCCAAAGGGCTGTGACGAAGGAATTCAACAATGTCGGACAAGAGGACTTCCAGAAAGGATTCCAGAAACTATACACCCGTGCAATTGCTTGCATACAACAAGGAGGGTCATATATTGAAAATTAGCAGCCAATAAAGATAATTCATTTCTGCATTATTTTCTGATAATGCTAGCCTTAAAATTTAGTAGACTCATTGTGTATATTACATGAGTATATTCTACTTACTATATATCACCAAAGACTTTACTAAATAGCCAAATTGGAATACTTACCACAATTAATTTGTAGAATCGCATATGTGTTTCAGTCGAATAACCAATCCATTGTGCATCACTAGATATTCCACAACAAACTATTTGTTCCTGGTGCTTAGTCCGTAACTCCAATAATCTAATCGGATCTTGCGTTAATGCAAGAAGAGTTCCAGGCTCCGCACGCGAAGCTGCTGAATTACCAAGCCTCCACACTTCTAAATGTTCAGGATATCGAAGCAGTATACATCGACTTTGTGGAGCAAGGTGAACACAGGGTGCCTACAAAAAATAATAGTAGACTAAAAATTCACACTATCAAGCGATTTATTGAATTTACAATTTAGTAAGATTTTCTTCACTCCATTGTATTAATATACAGGGTGGAACGTAAATCACTTGGCAAAAATATATTTGAAATTAATTACTTATTAACTACGAAACTATGAACTTATTATAAGTTGTATTACAACAGTAAATTAGGTTATCTAAATCAAGTTTTCAAAGTGTTCTCCATAACTTCTCAATGTATAAATCATGTCTTGAATGTTGTTGGATGATAATTTATCAAACTGAGAAGTAACACGCTCTTTTAAATGCTTTAGATTTCTTTCATTCTATATATCGGGTGCTTTAATATTGACGCCCACGGACTACAGAGCACTGTTATAAGTGAAAACGAAAAATATGTATAATTGTATACTTTTTGGGCCCTCGTCTGAAGACACGAATTACACTATATGCCAACGTCACAGATAAAGAATTCTGGAAAGATTTACCAAACCATCAAATAGCCACATCGATTCTTTCCAGATGCCAGTTAAAGTAAAGTTGATAGACGTTGATACTGGTACCACTTATTAATGCAACAATCGATGTAACTGCTTGAGAGATTCGTAGAGCAATGCTAATCATTCCAAATTATTCTACGACGTTGTCACATAATGAAATTTTGATTCCCCATAGCGACTAAAGAAGACCCGTAAGGGTATACCATTATTTTTCCTTTGTTTTTATCTGGAGAATAGTGTTCTCTTGTCCGTGCGCGCTATTTTTAGAACACCTGATATATATAATGTTTGTGTTCCACTCAGTGACTCTTATACAGTGGTGCCACTTTCGTAACAAATAAAAGTGGCGTAACTTTTTTACTTACCAAAACGTCCAAACTTGTCACACACACAACTACTACTCAAATTTCTAAGTGTATACTGTTAGTTGCTCGGCAAATATCAAAACAGTATTCCGCCTCAATCCAAACGTTCTCAAGCATTTCCGTAGTGACGCTGCTTTTTGCAACGACAATTCTTTTACGAAAGTTATCCAGATCTTGAACTTGAGTAGAATAAATCTGGTCCTTAACAAATCCCCATAAGAAAAAGTCTCATCCGGTTAAGATCTGGTGATCGTGGGGGTCATATTGTGAACTTTGAGCTCTTCCAATCCATTTTCCATTAAAATGATCATCGAGGAAGTCTCTGACGACGTTAGAAAAATGGCATAGAGCTCCGTCTTGTTAGAGAATGGCTCCGGGTAGGAGTTGAGGCAAGGCATTTTGCTGCAACATGTCTAGATAATTGTTCTAATTTACCGTTGCCTCAGCAAAAGAGAAGAGACTGGTATTTTTATTCTTCATGACACCACACAACACATTCACTATACTGGAGAATCGCATTCTTTCTCGCACTTCATGAGGATTCTCTGAACCCCAAATCCTACAGTTATCTATGTTAACATGTTCATTCACATGGAAGGTCGCCTCGTCTGAAAAACAACCACTGTTCAGAAATGCGCCGTCTTTGTTAATTTTTTTCAAGCATTTCTTCTGTCAATTGTATCCTCAGCGGCTTATCAGCCGATTTTATGCGCTGATGAACATTGTAAGCATGCAGGTGCAATCTTTTGTAGAGTACCTTATGCACAGTTGACTTTATGATTTGTACCCACATAGCCCACGGACGTCCACGGGACGTCCCAGACTGACCCGCAATGGACAATGGGACACCTCGGGATCATCCGAATTTGCTCCCGGGACATCCACAGGACCTCCGCGGGATATCTATATGTCCGTTCATATCCCGGAAAACGGAATATTCAACGGGACCTCAAAGGAATGTCTACTGGTAAATCGTGGAATAATGTGGTCCTAGGTATGTCCGGCGTGGGATTTTTCTGGGATCTCCTGTTCCATCCAGGACGTCCCGTGGACATCGTACGTGGAAATCCTTTAAGACGTTCCATGTAGGATGTCCATGGGATGTCTACTCATTGTCCCGATAATCCCAGGAACTATATGGGATAACTGGAATCAAAGTGGGTCGTTCTAGTGACGTCGTGTGCTATGTGGGTAATTGCCTGTTAGCTTGCCGTATGGATTTGTGGGGGCTTATGTTAAATGCAAAACGAATTCTCTTCAAGCTTTTACCAGTCATCATTTACAACGAACCGGTTTCTCGTAACTTGGTCCCATTTCTTGGTACTTCTTTTGCGCCGACACCATGCTGTACATGAAAAAGTTTCTGAACAAATTTCATAGACTTCAATTCCGCCAGCGATAACACTCAAAACACCTCCTGTTGAGGCGTCCACATGATGGCTAGCAGACAAACAATAAGAGTCGCTAATGTGCAAGATAGGAGCACTTGTAGCACTTGAGAAATTGTTAACAAACCTTTCTGAGTTACCCCCTACAGTGGTACAAACGTTCCGTCATTTGTTTCACTGTTACATTTTTCTTTAATTATAGTCTTAAGCGGGATACGCTGTATGGTATATAAGGTACAAACAGATGTTTATCCTTTGATAACTTTCTATTCATTGTAAATAACTGAATTACAATAACAATCCTTTATAAAATCACTTCTTACAGCGTACTACTCACGAACCACGCACTGTTATGAGTCACACCATAATGTATTGTTTAAGTCAATCAGCTGCTACTACTCCAGTCAACTGAGAACTGAATACTTAAAAGTGTCAAGCGACTTATAGCCCACGCTGTATATAAATTTACATAGAAACAAAACAAAATCAAATAAATAAATGAAATGCTATAAAATAAAAAGAAAAGAAAATTCATTTTATATCCACCATTTAGTCGGGAAACATCTCACTTTATGGTAGATTTACAATAAAAAAAATAAATAAATAAACATCGTAGTAGCGTTTTATTGGTAAACTGTATTTAGCACCCAAATTTATTTGGAGTTTAAGATCGATTCCCAAATACCAAATATCAACCCATTATCAAATACCCAAATACGACAAATCGTCCCAGAAATGTGTTCATTTAGTCTGTATTTGTCTATAACAAACTGAAAGCCACATGTTATTAACATTAAACAATGGGAAATACCTGTGGAAACGGAGGGTATCTCAACAACAGTTTCGGAGGATAGCTGGTGACCGTAACATATCCATCTATACCTGCAATGAAAAGAAACAACATAAATTACACATTCGAGAAACATAAGGATGTACGTACAAATTGTCCAGATGTTTCCTTTTCTAAATAATACAAGATCCGACGAAAATATCTACTATTTGTAAACTGTTGTGATGAAAGAAATGAGCATAACAAAAATTCACATTACACTTAGATACCACATGTCACACTCACAAAAAAACTTTTTTACATTTGCTGCATTTACATATGAAACTTCCACACGAAAGAATGCCATTTTGCAAGGAAGATCAGAAAACTCAGCAGGGATAACGTTCTTTAGTTTCAGTCAGGCAGCTTCAACTTCACAGTCGGACAAGTCGAGAAAGTATGCAAACTGAAGGACAGCATCTGTCAAAATCATTTGCACAGGAAATAACGTGGCTACAGTCACTCCGAAACCGGAGGGAAGAAACACTGTGAACAATCAAGGTCACAACCATAAACAGTAGTCCATGCAGTAAGCTAGAGTTCATAGTTTAACCCCACTATGGTTATTACTACTACTACTACTATTATTATTATTATTATTATTATTATTATTATTATTATTATTATTATTATTATTATTATTATTATTATTATTAAGTATTCTGCCTTTCAAAACATCTTAGTCTGTTGTTCTCTCTCTATCCATTTTATCTTCTCCATTTTCCTCCAACAGCACATTTCGAAGCTTTCTAAATACTTCTTCTCTAACTTCCGTAATGTCCAAGTCAGTAGACCATACAGTCAAACGCTCCATATATAGCACTTGACCAACTTCTTCCCAAGTCCAATATTGATCCTGGTGGTTAAGATTGATCTTTTCTTGTTGTATGGTTCTTTGGCTATGGCAATTTTTGACCTGATCTCTTTGGTGTAGTAAGCGTCTCTTATCAAAATATTCCCCAGATACTTAAAATTATCGACCTCTTCAAGTTCTCTTTGTTCTACTCTGACCCATACAGACGCGTTTCCACGGGATATTCTCGAGACTTTCGACTTTTCAATGTTGATTTAAATAGTTTCCCAGTGTCAACTATTTTGTCAATCATCTCCTGTAGTCCTTCTTCGGTTCTAGCTATAATAACCGTATCGTCTGTATATCTGATCTTGTTAATGATCTGCCCTCCAATCTTGAAATCCCCAATTCCCATTAATGATTCCTTCATTAAACATTCATTGTAAATGTTGAATAATTGGGGCGACATACTAAAATTGAAATGAAATCTTTGAGTTTTACGTCCCACGGTTATGCCGGTTAGGCTAAAGGAGACGGTGATGATGAGTAATGAATGAAATGGTGGAATGAAGAAAGTGGGAGGTAACGGGAGAACCCCGAGAAAACCCACGCACACGGTGTTTGTCCACCACAAAGTTTACTTGGCGGGGTCTGGGATCGAACCCGAGACCCCAAGCACAGAGGCGAACGCTCTACCACTGAGCCACCGCGGCCCCTGGAGCGACATACTACATCCTTGTCTGACTCCCCTCCCAATCTCCACACTATTGGTTTATCTTTCATTCAAGCGCAACTTCACTCGTTGTCCTCTGTACAAGTTTCGAATGAGTCGTCGGTCTCTCCAGGTGACTCTCATTTCTTTAAGTATTGTGAAAAGTTTCGTCCAATTGACCCGGTCGAAAGCTTTTTGCCAGTCGATGAAGCACAAACACAACTCTTCCTTTACATCAAAAATTCGTTCTGATATAATTCTCATCAACCCAATAGCATCTCTGGTGCCATTTCCTTTCCGGAATTCAAACTAGCCCTCTTCTAACATCTCTTCTATCTTACTTTCGAGTCGTCTGTTCAGTATGCGTGCAATAATCTTTCCAGTGTGGGGAAATAAGGCTAATGGTTCTGTGATCGCTGCACTTTTTGCTTGCTTTTTCTTGGGCAATGCAATCACTATAACATCAATAAAGTCCTTTGGCCATTCTCCACTCAGGTAGATCCTGTTCATAAGTAAAGTCAGTACTTTCATTACATTGTCTCCTAATCCCTTGAATAAATGTGCTGGTATGTCGTCGTCTCCAGAGATCTTTCTCCTTCTCATGTCTTTGATTGCTTGTTCTACTTTACTTCTCAATATACTGAGTGCTTTTTCTTTCACCTCTTCCTTTGCTTCGATCGCAATATCTTCGGGACGATTTTTCTGATCATACAGATCTTTCATATTCCTCCCAAATTCTAAGGATTTCTTGATGGTCAGTGACCACATGACCTTGTTGATCTTCGATTCCAAATGTTCTTATACTTTTGTTAGCTTTCCCTACTAATTTCTGTGCTTTCTGATAAATCAGATTATATCTGCCGCGCCGTTGAGGTTCCGTTATTTCTTCACATATCTGTTCCATGTACTTTTCTTTGGCTTTGTCCGTCTTTCTTCTCAATTCATCATTCAGCCTTCTGTATTCATTGATGTCCGTGCTTTTTTGCCCTTCTGCGTTCCTCTATCTTTTTATGCATCACTTCAGTTATCCATGTTTATCTCAGTGCTCTTTCTATCCTGCCAATGTTATTGTGGAGTATTAAGTAGAATCTGTTTTGACTTTTTCCCAACTATTCTCTACATTGCCGATCATATCGCTCATTGCAGAGAATTCTTCTTTGATCTCTTCTTTCACATCGCCGTCGATACTTCTTAGTCGTTCGTATTTCTCATATAACTCGATATTTATTTCAATGCTTTCCCATATTTACTTTTTTATGCATATTTACTTTCTTTACCATAATGGATATTGCTTTCTGAGCAGGGCTGTACTCACGGCCTTATCCTGTCATAATAATACCCCCCCCCCCCCCATTTATAATGTCTTAATTAATCAGCTATAAACTTTAATACTAGAGAGCATTTATACCGCTGTAATAACTAATTACTTACAGCAACTAGCTGACGTATGATAAAATATAGTCAATATGTATAATAGAAATTTATCTTATGAAATACGCCTGTACCTACCGGTAAAGTCATTGGACTTACGGTTGAAGCCAAGAGATATGAACAGAAATAACAGTTGATGTTTTTAACTATCACAACCAACAAGGACAACAGTTACTATCGAAAATTCTGGTAATTCAATATTATTCCATCTTTAGC